>NC_133862.1:15035740-15154927 GCF_044706935.1 Curcuma longa | reverse complement strand
TAAACTATTCTTTCAGTTATTCTTTGATATGTGGATCGTGTGGTATCTTCTTCATGTATAAACTATTCTTTGATATGGTTGGGATGCAAAGGATGCCAAACACAGACATGACATCTTTCAACGTTGCATCCCAAGCTGGCATCGCTCCTCCAAATTCTGGTGGTCTTCCTTTGCAAAGGGGTGGAGCTGGTGCTCATGGCCATCAGCAACAGGTAATCTTTAGCAGCCTTCCTTTTTTTCCCCCTATGATTTGGTTGTTCATATTTGTCTACTAAAAGCAGTTGAGACGAAAAGATCCAGGAATGGGAATGCAGAATCCTAATTATCCTCAACAGAAAAGGCATTTTTGAGGTAATTGCTTATTAGTTTTTAGTATCATAGGATTCCACGGGAACAGGGGGAGTCTTCTCTAGTTTCAAAATTACAAGTAAACTCATGCTAGTTGGATTCCATAGGAGCAGGGGGAGTCTTCTCTAATCTCAAAGTTTTAAGTAAACTCATGCTAGTTCAAACTCTACTTTTGTCATTTGCAAGAAAAATATTCAAGGATTTAGAATTTTGTGGTGTAAATCAACCTGTGCCTTTGGCGTTCAACCATCCCTTTGATTGTCCCCTGTTTTCCACTCGTGAAATGTGTTGTCGGCGCTGGCCGCGCTGGCCGCGCTGGATACATTAATGTTGATTAATTGTTAATGTTGTATTAATATTGATTAATGTTGATTAATTGTTAATGTTGTATTGGTGTTGATTAATTATTAATGTTGTATTGATGTTCGATTGTGATGGGGTTAATGTGGTATTGATGGTGATTAATTTGTTAATGTTGTTTTTGCAGGTTGACAAATTTACGTTGACGAAAGTATTTAGGGAGATATTTTACTAGATATGCAAATTAATTTGTTAATTTTAGTTTGAATTAATATATGTAAATTTTAATTTATTAAATAGATTTATAATATTTTAATTGTACTTTTTCTCTTATAGATCATTTCTCCTGACTTGGTTGTGTATTTTATTTGGATACACCCTTTACAGACATCCATGATGGTAAGTTTTTAATTAAGCATTTTCATTATGCAAATAATTTTATATTTTCTAATATACTTCCTAATATGTTTTCTTACAGTCGCGACGTGGTCGACGCAGTAGCAGTAGTCATGGTGATGCAGGTCCCACTCCTTCAGGTGCAGCCCCCCTCACCTTCAGGTGCAACCCCCTCACCTTCAGGTGCAATCCCTTCTCCAGGATGTAGAGTCTTCGGAGAGCACACATGCCCATGATGTTTCATGCTTTCTTTTCTTCGTCTTCTGATATATTTATATCAGTATTTGTATGAATTTACTGGATTGTTATGATTGTATATCATGTTAGCTAGACTAATAGACATATACACATGTCTATTGTGGATCTTTATATGGATTGTATCATTTGGATGCATGCATTATGGATTTTGATATGGATCTTTGTATGAATTGTATTTTTGTATGGATGTTGATATGTATTGTTTGTTATTTATGTGTTGTTTATATATGGATGTTTATATATGTTGTTATGGATTGTATATGACAGGTTTGTATGTTATAAATCAATCTGATTGGATCGATATGTAAATGTATATACAGGATAACCAATAAATAAAATGAGCATTAGAAAATTTTTTTTAGTCGGCGACGAAATTTGTAACGAAAATTATTTTCGTTGCAAATTTGTAACGAATTTTACGACGAAAATAGGCTCGTCGTAATTCTATCGTAAGTTAAGTTTTACGACAAATTTTCAAATTCGTCGTAAAATTCGTCGCCAATTGGCGACGAATAAAATTTGTTGCCAATTGGCGACAAACCAAAATCGTCGCCAATTGGCGACGAACTTATTCGTCGCCAATTGGCAACGAATTTATATTCGTCACCAATTGGCGACGAATAAGTTCGTCGCCAATTGGCGACAAACCAAAATCGTCTCCAATTGGCGACGAATTTGCGATGAAAATTCGTTGTAGAATTGTGCGACGAAATTGGATTTTTCGTCGGAGCATTTTGCGATGACCTAATTGCGACGAATTTAAATTCGTCGTCAAATTCGTCGCAAACTCTTTTGCAACGAATTTTTTAAAGAAATTCGTCGTAAAATTCGTCGCAGAATGCAGTTTTTTTTTTTGTAGTGAAAATAATTTTAAATTTTTATTAATATTCTTATAAATTTATAAATTTTTATTAACCTTCTTTTATATATATTTATTTAATTTTATTAAAATTTCATTTTTTTATAAAAAATATGGATAAATTTAGAAGATTATCATTAGTTTAATATCATTTTTTTTAAAAATAAGTTTTTAAGCTTTTATATGAAACTCGATAAAATAATTAAGTTTTTATTTGATTCAATTCAATTTAATTTAAATAAAAAAATTAATTTTTTTAATTTAAGATGGAAAAAGAGAGAGATATAATCGAAAATAAATACATCCTTTGAAAAGTATCAAATTTTAATGTGCCTTTTAGACATTACTTAACTCTAGTACGTCCATCGTAAAATACCGAATTATATAGGATTAAGAAAGTAATAATATATAAATTTTATTTTTAATTATAGTATATTTATTTAGTCATTCAACTACACTATCTTACATTTTTTTTCACCTTTGCGTAAAGATTAAATTAAACTAAGACTTAAAAGAAGCATTAAAATCTTAAGCATCAAAAACTCATTCAGGTTAGTAAATATTTTTTTATATAATTTTCTTTTATAAATTTATAGAAACTAGTAAATAAATCATTTTTTAAAGTGACAGATCTAAAGTCAACCATACTAAAAATTTTGAGTTTAGTTTTTTTCTCTTTTTTTATAAGTATTTTTGTATAAGAATATTTCTAAAATCCAAATCAAATCATTTTTCTAAAATACTAAATCAATCTACTTTACGCTCATCTTAGTTGATGACGTAGAATTTACATTCGGACTATAATAGAAATCAAATATAGTATAATAAATTTAATGCGACTATAAAATTTTTATTTAATTTTTATAAAGTATTAAAATATATAAAATTGATGATATATTTAATAATCTATGACATGAAGTTAAAAAGGATTATCTATCGGGTCGGATTCGATTGTTTCCGAGGAGAAATTTTCATAGAACCATCTGCATTTGAAACCCTAACTCTTCCAACTCTTCCAACACACGGACCTTGATTGAGCCCACGTTGTACCTGTCCAAATAACACATGCCATGTCCAATACGTACACCCAATCTATAGGGTGTGAAGTCGGGTGGAAATCGGTCACCAATTCGTTCCCCAAACCTGCAAAACGGCTGGGGTCCTCGTCGAAGGGTTAGTGTGAGAGACGACTGTGACCGGAGAGGAGAGAGGGATGTTGGAATCGCTCCCTCAAGACGGTGGCAAGCTTGTCGTCGGCGAGAATCTATCTCCAGAGGAAGAAGCAGCGAAGAGACCATCACAGCAGCGACGAGTCATCATAGCCGACCTGAACGTAGACCCGCCGGAGAGCGACGTTGATTGCGCTCTCGCTGCCATCCCCCAAGCTGTTCCCAGGTGTTTATGTTTATTTGTTTTTATTGAAGTTTCCTTGCTTCTATTACAGTCTCGGAGCTTCTTCGTTGTCTCGTAAGGCTGCTATTGGTTAGTGGATTATTTATCTCTATGATAATTAAGTCATTCAAAGTGTGTGGTAAAAGAAGGATAAGCACCATCTCGTTCTTGTGGATTAGTATGAAATGGAAAGACATGCTCATAGATCACAATATCTTGGGATGCAAAGAATTTACGAGCTGCAAGATTATAAGCCCGATAACCTTTTCTACAAAGGAGATTACCAACAAATATGCAGACTCTAGCTTTTTGATCAAATTTATGTGTCGATAGGCTTTTAGCATAACAAATGAATCCAAGAGGGTGAAGATGACTATATGTGTAGGTAACTTATTGTGTTGGACTTGGTGCCTCTATTTATTAGATAGAAGATGTGTTCGTAAGCAATTGACTAGATAGCGTGCCATTTAAATGCTCTCCCCCCAAAATTTTAATAGCAAGTTTGCATGAAAAAGGTTAAGAGTTGCGTTAGTTGTCGGTCAGTGTCAAACTCAGGCAAATGTTCAATGAATGAATCCATCAAGCTATTGCATTAATGCTAGGTTGTCCCTTGGAAGGAACGCGTTGTAGAGTCCGATTGTAACGTCTTAATAATGACCGTTATATCTCCATGAGAACTTGGTTGTGGTGTTAAATATGTAAGAGTGTTCACACCATAAGTTGGATAAGAACAAATATTATAGAAAAATCAATTGTCTTACATTTGAAACATGAAACATAGAAATGTTCACTAGTAAAATAATGGAGGTAGTAGATACGAGAATTATGAGAAGAATTAATATTTTGTGTTTATAAGAGATAAAATGAATAGGAGAGAATACAAAAATGATAGAGAACTCGAGTTTTAAGTTATGATACATAGAAAAAGTAAAATAAGAAATGAAGTTGGTATTATTATAAATAATTCGTTAAAGGATGAAATAGTAGGAGTGGTTAGAAGAGGGGGATAGAATTATAACTCTCAAGATAGTGGTGGCGAAGGAAACTATCAATATAAGTAACATATATGCACCTCAAGTAGGATTAAATAAAGATACCAAATTTAGGTTTTAGGAAGACCCAGATGAGGTATTACAAAATATTATTGATTTTAATAGGAAGAGATCACGACCAACTCTTGTGTTGATTTTGCATTAGTTCGATTCATTTGTGTTAATAATCGAGTGATTCTAATCAATTCAATCAATTTATTTAGATCTTGACCATTTCCTCTATTGATTGCTTTATCTGCCGATTGTTTTAGCCTTATCAATCAATTGTCACCCTCTCGGGACAAAATCCTATTTAACGTTACAATAAATAGAATGTAGAAGTGCTCAATCGACTGTATATGACTATTTGTTGACTCAATTTGAAACATAACATATTTTTTGCAAGATTTCTATCTTTAGTTTACGGCTAGTTGAATGACCCCCAATAGAATTTGTTCATTGACATTTTAGTCTTAGTTGATTTGACTATCTGTCGACTAGGCGATTAGTCTACTCTACTAATACTCGAACTCCAATCACTCTAAGGTTGCGTCTTGTGGGGTCAAAAGACCCTATGTCTAATGGAACTTCTTCATTTGCTTAGTAAAATTCGACCTCGTCTTACCATAACTTTCAATGCATAAAGATCATTTTGTCGGGACTTCAACTATTATGGTTGATCTTGACATATTTAGACTTCCACTTGTTGAACCTTAGGTTAATTGTGATCCACTAGGGCTCTCACTTGCCTAGCAAATCAACCTTGACTAACACTTTCACATTGTCAAGCATTCGGTTCTCCTTGATTTGCTTGGACTTTTATCACTTTCCAAGCATCCAATTCTCTTTTACCTACCTAAAATTCCAATGTGAACTCCTCCTTATTGGTTATTCCACTTCCAACACCATTGGACTTCCTTTGTTGCCAACTCTATTGTACTTTCCACTCGTCTAACGACTGATGAACTTTTTATTGCCACCTCCATGTTGAACCTTCCGCTTGTCTATTCCTATTGAATTTCTCCATTGCCAACTTTTGTTGAACTTTCTGTCTTTGCCAAATGTCTCGTCAATTTTAGCCCATTCAGATTTCATCCAATGTCAACTACTAGTCAACTGTGACCTATTTGACATATTGATCCTAAATTACTCTTATCTCAATCATATTGCCCACTATATGATTACACCAATATATTATCCAAACATATTATATAAACATCAAAACATTGCAATTGCAATCACCTGATTGCATTAACAGATTATATTGAGTCCGCTACTAATACAAAGCCCACTTTAGGATCTTATATTGAGTCTGCTACTAATACAAAGTCTACTTTAGGATCTTGTACTTACATTGAAAGCGAATTAGCACAATTTATTGTAGAAGAGGAATATAGGCTGGTGGCACTAGCATTTTTTAAAGACGATTCTAGTTATTTCTTTTACTTGATGATCTTAGTTTTACTATTGATTCGATAGATATGCGTTGTGATGATCAGGCTGCAATCTTCGTTGCAAGCAATCTAATATTTGATAAATGTAATAAACATGTCGAAGTTAGTTGCCACTTCTTCTGAGATCTTATATCTAAGAAGATCAACATGCCATATACTTTGATCAAGGTTATGTTTCTTAGTGAAGCTGAACATCTAAATATCTGAGTTCAAGTCTGAGGAATGCTATATTCATTTGAAATAATAGATATGATCTCATGCCTAATTTTTTGATAAATGAGTTAGACCCAGAGGCCATATATATACATGAGTTGTAGACCTTTTTGGAGCATAGAAAACATGAAAACCTATATCACTTTGGTTCTCATTTTCGAGCTAAGACATAGCAAATCATGCAGTTCACAATAAGGCCAATAATTCCTCTTTAATGGCCATTTGGAGTTTGACTTGGTTCAAGTTTCACATAGGCAAATGAAAATATTTTTATAACTTAGACCACCTGGATTTTGGAGCTTCAGATGTATGAACAGAGTTCTCAACATAGAGGTTAACTTGGATGACCCTTCTGCTACTCTTCCTTCACGACCCATCCTACTCTTTCTTCACTAAACCCACCCTACTCTTCCTTCACTAAACCCACCCTGGAGATCGAGTGATTCAAGGGATCCAATTTCTCTTTCACAGCCTTCATACTATTCATTGCTTAGACTTACCTTGGAAATGAAATTGGTTTTGAAAAGTGTAGTTGCGGAGGGTTGGGCATATGAGTGGCCAATTACCTTGAACCAACCTTTTACTAAGTTGAGCTGGTTTTTTTTTTTTTTTTGGGTTCTTTGATGACCCTTCTCTACAGGTTTCAGGTTGTATGCTGGATTTTACTAACTTTGATGCTTGCTCTGGAGTTGCTTTTCCTTTCTGATTTGCATTTTAACATGCTTATTTTAATCTTATTGTTGGATTAACAAAATCTGCAGGGACAACAAGGATGAGAGTAGTACAATACAAAGTACGGTGGTGATAAAAGATACTGATATGGGCGATGGTGAAGGTAGGTTGCTCAATATTGTCTTGTAATAGCATCAGAATTTCAGTGTTAATGTTTAATTTTCACAAATTTCCAGATATCGACCAACAGTGTCATGGAGCGTCTACGTTACGTGAAGAAAAAGTTAGTGGTCTCAAAGCTGTGAGTTTCTCTTCTTTTCAATAGTGTCCTCTTTTCACTTAAGATTTTGAAGGCGAAATATTATGCCTGAGTGCTAATTGAGCTATGTAGGTATACCTTTCCTTTAGGTTTATTCTTCAAACATCATTAATTTTCTAAAGCAGTGAAGTTTTGAAAAAATAAGTTCTCTACTATTAGAGAGCAATTAAGTGTCTTTCTAGTTGATGACAGAAAAACAATTACTATGGTTAAACACATCGAGGTTGTTCAATTTTATAAATTAGTATGCTGAATTAATAAAGTAGAGAAACTTGTCACTGAAGGTGTGAGCAGTAGAGAAGACCAACGAAAGCATTAACACAATAAGTGACTTAAAAGCCCGACATGGTTGAAAAATATCATTATGTTGTGAGGTCAACACATGAAACTCGTCAACACAAGTTAATACTCGTACCACAATTATTTCCATAGTTGTTCACATGTGGGCTTGATTGACACACATGCTTGCGGACGACATGTGGGACATAAGGAATCAAATTTGATTCCTTCTGTCAATCACGGAGGGGGGCGGGTGGGGGAGAAGATTGAATATAAATTGAGAGGAGATTGAATCAAATTTGACATATATAATAGTTAACTTATTATAAATATAAGAGTCCTAAATAATAAATTTATATATTATGTATTAATTATTATAAGCATATAATAGTTATATATGACATATTTATATATCAGTTATATATATAACGATTAAAAATAGTTACACATATAAATTATATATATTAACTGATATAACAAGAATTAATTCAATAATTTGTATTTAATAAGAGTCTCAAAAATCGCCGATGCCAATCCTAAGCTCAGATGAAAAAGGTTGAAGTGAGTATTTTATGAATAGATCCATCAAATTATTGTGCTAATGCTAGGTTGTTTCTCAGAAGGAACGCATTGCAGAGTTCGATTATAATATCTTGGTAAAGACCACTACATCTCTATGAAAACTTGAGTGTAGTGTTAAATATGCAAAAGTTCTTACACCATATGTTAGATAAGAACAAACATTATAGGAATATTGATTGTCTTAGATTTGAAATATAGAGCATAAGAGCGCTCACTTGTAAAGCAATGGAGGTAGTATATACGATGATTAAAAGAATTAATATTTTTGTTTACAAGAGATAAAATGGATAGAAGAAAAGACAAAGATGATAGACAACATAGGAAGGAGTAAAACAAGAAATGGAATAGATATTGTTGTAGATAATTCATTAAAAGATGAAGTATAGGATTATAATTCTCAATATAGTGGTGACAAAAGAAACTATTAATGCAATTAACATATATGCATCTCAAGTAGGATTAGATAAAGACACCAAAGTTATGTTTTTGGAAGACCTAAATGAGTTAATACAAAAAATTCTATCAAACAAAATGATTTTGATAGAAGGAGATCTAAATGGGCACATAGGAGTGAGAAATGATGAATATGATAGGATGCATGGGGTTATGATTTTGGAATAAGTAATGACGATGGAAAAACTATATTACATTTTGCAATAGCATATGAACTTATAATAGCTGATATGTTTTTCAATAGTGAAGACTCCAAACAGATTAATTGAAATATTTATTATAAAGATAATATTTCATCAAGGATTAGCTCTAAGTCTCTTATCTTTTTATACTAATCATGGACGAACTCATTGGACACATCCAAGATATGTTGTCATGGTGCATGTTGTTTGCAGATGATATTGTTTTGGTAGATGAGACACCTGAATGAGTAAATGTTAAACTCGAAGCTTGATGGAAAACATTTGAAGTGAAAGGTTTTAGGCTTAGTAAAGTAAGACAGAATATATAAAATTTAAGTTTAGTAATATTAAACATAATAAGACAATTGTTGAGATAGAAGACGATGAGTTATTTTTAATTGAGAATTTTAAGTATTTAAGATTATTTTTGTAAGAAGATGGAGGGGTTGAGACTTGAGAGATGTCTTATATAGAATACAAGCAACATAGTTAAAATAGAAGAAAGCATTAGGTATTTTTTGTGATCATAAAGTACCTTTAAAATTTAAAGGAAAGTTTTATAAAACGCCGATTATACCTGCTATATTATATGAAATTAAATGTTGAGTTATAACTCAAGTATACGAGCAGAAAATGAGGATCACAGAAATGAAGATGTTACAGTGGATGTATGGACATACGAGAATGAATAGGATAAGAAATAAGAATACTAGAGTGAAAGTCAAGGTTGCACCTATTGAGGGAAAACTCTAGGAGACATGTTTAAGATGGTACAAACACATACTTAGACGACTAATAAATGCTCCAGTTAGACGATATGAAATTATAGATAAAATAAGACTTGGTTAGTAATGATAAAATAAGATAAAATTTATTTAAATATAGATTATGATATAATAGAGGATAGAGCTTAATGACATAGAAAGATCTATTTAGCTGATCCTATTTAGTGGGATAAGGTTTGGTTGTTGTTGTTGTTGTTGTATTAATGTTATTACTTGGTGTGGATAGTGTTATAGTTATATTAATATATTTATTTATCATGGATGTCTTTATAATTTTTGATATATTAACTTTTTAATAATGCATAGGTAGACACATGACATTAAAAGAGTAGTCTTATGATTCGACTTGGAGACACACGTTGAGTAGGGAATTGATTTTATTGGCATTGTTTACATTGTGATATGATTAAATGCAGTGGTGGGATCACACGTCTCAATCAACATGTCACTGATGGATACCCAAATGTTTCCAAGTGCCCAAAAATCTTTCAAGAAAATTGTCATGCATTGGAGGAATTGGATGCCAAAAAAATGTCAAATACAAACAAGAACAATGTAAAGATTTTGATAGCTAAGCCTTCAGGGATCTTGTTTATGATGAAATTAAGGGTCGTGACAATGATATGCTAAATGACTAAGAATTCCTAGTCGCTTTTGTTGCCTCCCGAGCTAAATTTAAGTATGAGCAACCAATGCAATATAGTGGTGACACATTTAGTGCTAGCGAAAATAGTTCAATTGCTGTACTAACATTAGGGAGGAGTGTTTAGTGTTTGTGTTATCTTATGACAAGGTAGTATTGATCATTTCCTTTCTTCCATGCAATGAAGGCGTGTAGTTGATATTATCGATATTGTTTTTCTAAACTAGGCTAGCAAGCCTACTAGAATTGAAGATATCTACACAGGTAAGAAGAAGAAATTTAAGACTCAAAGTATTGCCAAAATTTTCATTTTAATTGAATTCCCCTAATATAACAAATAATATGTACTATTGTTGCATGATGTCTAACATCTAAAAATTTAATCTTGATATCCAATCTCCAATTGCGTATAAATTGTTTTCTAAACTAGGCTAGCAAGCATACTAGAACTGAAGATATCTACACAAGTAAGAAGAAGAAATTTAAGTCTCAAAGTATTGCCAATTTTTCATTTTAATTGAATTCCCCTAATATAACAAATAATACGTACCAAGGTTTAAAATATCGAGCCGTGCTGGAGTTTCGGTCCCGGACCGGAACGATACAGTTTCGGTACCGTATCGTACCATGTCGGTATAGTTTCGGTATTTTTAAAATATAAAATATATTAACTAAAATAAAAAATTTAATCTAAATATTTAAAAATAAAAAATAATTTTTTTTGATAATTTATAGGTTTTAATAAAGCCTATTTAAATTATCCTGAATTATAATTTTGAACTATAGCTAGGAATTGATTATTAAAACTTAATTAAAACCTAAGTTTAAAAAACAAAAAAAGAAAAATCACGCGCCACGCGATCGGTGTGCCCGCGCGGAGCGTCGCGGGGCCCCGGCAGCGTCGCCGGCCCCGGGCAGGGCCTCCGGCGGCATCGCCGAGGCCTCGCGACGCCTCCGGAGGCGTCGCCGAGCCCGGGCGACGCCTCCGGAGGCGTTCCCCGATCGGAATTCGTGTGCCGGTGCCGGTGCCGTGGCGGAACGAAATTTTTCGTGCATATCGGGCGATACGGCACGAGATTTCAATCCTTGATACGTACTATTGTAGCATGATGCCTAACATCTAAAAATTTAATCTTGATATCCAATCTCCGACTGCGTATAAATTGCTAGTCCGTACTTATACTATAACAAGTGGAAGAGATTGAAGCATAATCCTATTAAACAAGAAGTAATGTGGTTTATATGAGGTGATATCAATGTGTGATAGCTTGATACGATCTACACTAAAAACATTATCAAGTTTCTATTATATTACAATAGAAAGACGATATTTCACAAATCTTTTAATATAACTGCATAATATCATGATCCATCTTATATATTGCCTAATAAATTATGTAGCTAGAGAGATAGGTGTAGAATATATAATGTAATGGCCACTCACAATTGTGCCAACCTCAAGAGGGTTTGGATAACTCTTGGAGCAAGAACAGATAGGTGTAGAATATATAATGTAATGGCCACTCACAATTGTGCCAACCTCAAGAGGGTTTGGATAACTCTTGGAGCAAGAACATCCAACATCATTCTAGACACCATATGCAATATGTTGTATTGATTTGATGATGGAGAACATCAGTGAACTTTTATCTAGTGAACAGGTAGTAAAACGGTGTAATTGTTAACATACTTCCTTTAAAGTCATCATTCGTCGATTCTTGGATCAATAAGGAAATTTGTTGATAGAGAGAATATATGGTCCAAAACAACTAGATTTACAGCTCACTTCTTCCTATATAAGTCATTTCCAAAAAGTTGGATTTAAGATAATTGAGAAGCCTTTCAGTACTCTAATACTACTAAGGGTAAGGAGACACAATAAATTGTTATATTTGCTATTTTTATGACAATGAAGGCTTTAGTGTGTTGTTTTGCACAAGGCCAACATAGACAAGAAGGCACAAATCAATAACACATACACTTAATTAATGAAACATTAGAAAAATTAAAAGGTGCCTATAATCACCAATCAAATGTTCCTTTGGTAGGTATGTAATTTTTTAATAATAAGGAAATTTTAATATTAATTATTGATAATATAATATATTTTGATAAATTTTGGTTATTATCCTGATACAACATATTAATAACAATATAAAATACTGATATATTCTAACCCAAGGTTTAAAATATTGAGCCGTGTCAAGGTTTTGGTCTCGGATCGGAACGGTACATTTCGGTACCATATCGTACCGTGCCGGTATAGTTTTGGTATTTCTAAAATATAAAATATATTAATTAAAATAAAAAATTTAATCTAAATATTTAAAAATAAAAAATAAAATATTTTTAAAAAATAATAAGACAATTTTATGGGTTTTAATAAAATCTATTTAAATTATCCTCAATTATAGCTAGGAATTGATTATTAAAATCTTATTAAACCTAAGTTAAAAAACAAACAAAACAAAAACAAAAGGAACGCGACTGGCCACGCACGTGACTGGGGCTGCGCGCGGCCCGCGCGCGGAGGCGTCGTCGGGCCTGCACGACGCCTCTGGTGGTGTCGTTGGGCCTCGTGCAGGCCCGGGTGATGCCTCCGGTGGCGTCGTCCAGGCGGTGCGACGCCTCCAAAGGTGTCACCAAGCTCGGGCGAGAGGTGTCGCGCCGCCTCGGCGACGCCACTGGAGGCGTCGTCGAGCCCGGGCGAGAGGTGTCGTGCCGCCTCGCGACTCCACCTGAGGCGTCGCCGAGCCCAGGTGATGCCTCGCAACTCCACCTGAGGCGTCGCCGAGCCCAGGTGCTGGTGGGCATGTACAAAAATGAATACATGTTCTAGGATAATTATATAATCTAGATGTTAGAAAACTATTAGGTTGATCTTTCAATCTTACTAGAACTAATGCTTTCATTTGATGCACCACTCTTTTAGGTATTAAAAAGGTGACATGTCCTATGCTTTATTAAACTCATCATACTTATTTGTGTAAGTTTTTATGAGATTTAATATTGCATTAATTTTTTTTTGAAAAGAGAGATATGTTTGCTTGCCTTTACTTGATAATTTTAAATTGTTCTACATCTGAAAACTTACATAAAACCAATATAAGATCAAGCATAACAGAAAAACCTATTTTTTCAAAATTAAAAAAATGTAGAGTGAACACTTATTCACCCAAGAATTTATATATATATATATATAGGTAATGTAGATGGTGTATTAGTGATCCAAAGCTATCATCCCTGTGTTGTATATATTTTACTTGCATTCTTGAACCAAATTTAGTTGGCAATTTGCATATTCTCAAAATGTAAAAATTACACTAAATTTCATGAATAATCTAAAATTGAAATATCAGTTAAACATAACATAAAATACCCATAACCATCATAACTCTAAACTTGTGACAAGTTGAATTCATTGAAGATGTTGAAGCCGAAGGTTAATCTGGATGCAACAAGATCTTGCATTGGAAATAGAAGCAGTGGAATAATTTGAGGAAGAATTTGAGCCATAATCTGTCTAATTGAACTTCAAGTGACTAAGACTTGAACTTTTTGAGATTTTTCTAGAAACAATAACAAAAATATAGGTTCCAAATTTATAATTTATCGATAGCTGTTGTAGAGGATCTAGCAGACACCAAACTTTGCACAAAGTTGCGCCGAAATATGAACTTAACAATCAACATATGAAACATAAATTTAATAGCAAGGTTTAAAATCTTGAGCACTATAGAAGTTTTGGTCTCCGATTGGAACAATAGTTTCAATATAGTACCACGCAGTGCCAATACTTATTTGACACTTATATAATTTTAAATATAAATGTAAACCAATTAAAAAAATGTGATTTCTAGAAATATTTGAGAGCAATATGTTACAAATTATTTCAAAAATCTTAACCACCTTGCTTATAGAGATATCACCATCTAGTGTTTATATTATATCTTATGTAACTTCTAGTTTTGATAAACAAACTTCAAATTTTTAAATTTTGCTTTCTATTTATTTTTTTTGCTAAAAATGCTAAATATCTACTTATTTCCTTTATAGGAAATGGGAACTCATTAGCTAATTGAAGAAATTTTTTTATCATGTATGAGATGTGTACTTTACATTCGGAAAACAAATTTGTGTTCAACTCTTTGTTCATCTAAATTAATATTGGTGTTAGTAATGACTTTATTTTTTCAAGTTGGAAATCATCAAAATGAGATTACATCTCTTAATGTAATCTTTTTCACCGAAAAGGAAAACAAAATTCATGTATATTGTTACTAGTTTACTAGAGGTTGTTGCCTACTCGTTTAAACGCTGTTGCCTACTTGCATAGTTGTTGCCACTTGACGATATAAGGTTAATATTTAATTAACTTTTCTGCATCATTTTTAATATCCAAATAAAGTTAAGTTGATGGAACTATAACATTTTTGATAAGCAACAAATTATCAGTGTAAAAGCTTTGTTTCCTAAAGAAGAACAATAATTAAATCTTTAGTTCAATTTCACTCAAACTCTATAGTCAGCTAGCAAAACATAAATAGTTTCAAAATATAGAAAGACCGTTCAGAGCAAACTTTATGCAATTTACATTTGATCTAAATTGCTTAATCTGTGTTAGAAACATAGAACTTCATTTATTCCATTTAGCATAACCTTTAGTTGGGAACGCTAATAAAAATACAAGGAAAAAGTTTGATTTCAATATGAGTGCAATAAAACACAAAAAATGAGCGCCTAACAGAAAAAGAATAGTAACTGTTGTTACTTTTTATTTCTTTCAAAATATAAATCCATGTTGAACCATTAATTACACAAAAGTTTTATCCTTTAATATAAGAAATATTACTTGAATTTAGACAATTTCAACTTCTACTATATATTATATTTTGCTTTTGATTGAAGTTTTCATTGCCATTTAATTTTAAATTTTATTGCTTATAAGTCAAACCAAATTGATTATTAGGCTTTAGGAAACCTAATCGGAGTGTAACTGGGGTGTGGCTAAGTCCTTTAGGTAGGGTTTGTCATTTGGGTCGAGTGAGTTCAAATTAGGTCCAATTTAGTTTAGAATCAATTTGATGAGTTTAAGATCAAATCAAATTTATTTGATTAAATCAACCATCGCTTTTCATTCACTCCTCCCTTCTCAACACGTAATCATCTTTCTCTCTCACTCCCAATCACATTCTCGCTCTCTCTTCGCTTCTTTTTTTATGTCGGCTAGGGGTGTAAACTAGCCAAGCCGCTCACGAGTTATTCTGGAATCGATTAAAAAAAAATTTGTTCGATTAAGTTAACGAGCCGAGCTCGAGCTTGATTTCAAGCTCGAAAACATTATCGAGCTGAACTCGAACTTAACAGTTTTTGATTCGTGAGCTCGCGAACATGTTCGTTTAGAGGCTTGCGAACGTGTCTGTTAAGAGGCTCGCGAACATGTTCGTTTATCTTATTATATATATAAATATCACTTGAATTATAAATATTATATGTTAATGAGCCGAGCTTGAACTAAGCTTGTTTAACTTTTAAACGAGTTATTTTCAAATCGAGCTCGAACCTTTTACGAACTATTTAATTTCATTACGAACCGAGCTCGAGCTTAAGAATTAAAGCTTTATTCAAACTCGAGCCGAGCTCGAGCATAGGGAAAAACCAACCAAGCTGAGCTTGAATATCTTACTGTTCGGCTCGGCTCGATTCAATTACACCCCTAATGTCGGCACACTATTCTGCATCTTACCACTCTCTCCCTCTTTTTCCATGTTGGTATCACTCTATATTGATGCGTTTCAATTTTGGTGTGAGATTGGAACAAAATGTTTCAAGGGGTTCAAGTAGCTTGACTTGACACCTCAAACCTTGCTTAATAATCACATTTGTCACCTTTAAATATTATCAGAAATATGGGTTTTAATTTGTACACCTATATTTAAAAGTAAAAGAGTATCTAAATGGTATTAGAATTGTATGATATCACACCGGAATCATATTGTTTTGGTGAGGGATCGAAACTTCGTATGGCTCAAGAGTTTAAAACTTCGCTTAAAAGTATATTTGTACTAATAGTGATATTGTTCAAAATAGTTAAACGAATTGATAATATTTGACTGCAAATAGTTGATACATCAGTATAGCCGACCCTAAATTGTTGCCACTTGGCACTTTTTTGTTTTGTTGAGAGAGTAGGTATGGTTAACCTGCTATATAGTTTTATTTGGCAATACATATAATAGTCGGGCTCCTTGGAATAGAATAAAACCATAATATAATATAGACAAAAGGAAATATAAATGTAGCTCTCCTTTCTCACCTAAGAGGTGGGGTACTTGAATTTTAGATATGGCAATTAAATGGATTTTTTGAACTGGTTGAAGGGACTTGGCCTAGAAATACAATTGAATAAACAACTCTTCCTTTTCCATTGGAAACTACTGCTACAACTCTAGGCAACTCCAACAGGCTAAAGCAGGTTACCATCTAAGAGTAAAAGGGTAAGAAGTTAATTTTGGCACAATTGCTTCTCTTTTCTTGAGCTCAGTCCGTAAAAAATTAGGGGTACTTGATGAGGATTGATTTATTGATTTTCGTTGCAACCTGAATGAGGCAGCCCCCTCATGGAGCAAACATGTTGGCTCAATTTCAACTTTGAAGAACCCGAGGTCGCAATGCAGGAGAAACATGTCAAACTCAAAAATTGGTGAGCTTGATCTGGTTGCAAGGAAGAGTGCATCTTTACTGGGGATGTAGGAGAAGCCTTGTGAGTGTCTATGGTTTATAAGATCTGATTCCTAATCTTGACTCGATGAGGTGCTTTACAGACCTAATCTGGTCTTCTATCTGTCTTCTCTCAGTTATCCTCTTTGCGGGGATGTAGGGGAAGCCTTGTGAGTGTATATGGTTTATATGATCTGATTCCTAGTCTTGGCTCGATCAGGTGTTGTATAGACCTAATCTGGTCTTCTATCTGTCTTCTCTCAGTTATCATCTTTGCTGGGATGTAGGGGAAGCCTTGAGAGTGTATATGGTTTATATGATCTGATTCCTAATCTTGACTCGATTAGGTGTTTATAGCTGTATGTTTGCCTAGATTCCTGAGGAGTAACCCCTGGGCACTCCAATACACACACACATAAATTGACTTTCTCTCATGCATTTTCTTTTATCTATTTTATTTTTCTAATAAAATTAATCTATTTTTCTCCCTTCATCCACTGATTAATCCTCCCTCTTTTTCTAAATGAAATAAATGAAAATTTGGCTTTTGTTATTTATGTTTAATTTAATCCTTATGTTCTCTTTATTCATTTTTAGGTTGTTACAATCAAATGAAAACATTAACAATTCTCATGTAAAATTGATTGACACTGTAGGGGTTGGTACACATGGCAAGAAAAATGCCAAAGAATGCTCATGCACACTTTCTCCTTGGACTAATGTACCAGAGGATGGGCCAACCACAGAAGGTGATAAGTGTGTTTCAAACCATAGATTATTATGTTGCAGTAGTGCAACTAAATGTAGTTCTCTTGATTTACAGGCAATTTTGGCATTTGAAAAGTCAGCAGAAATACTACAAAAGGATGAAGAAGAAGTTCAAAGACCAGATCTTCTGTCATTAGTGTTGATTCATCATGCACAGGTGCATGTGCTATGTCTAATTATTGTATGCACAAGTAGAGGCTGTTAACTATTTCCCTACAAAGTATGAAATATGAATGCACAACTTGTGAAACTGCTGAGCTTTTATTCCTCCTTTTCCTATTCTTAGTGCTTTCTGCTTGCAAATGCTGCTGATAACTCTGAGAAAGAGTTCGAAATGGATGAATTAGAGGAAATCCTGAAGAAGTTAAAATGTTCAATTGAATCTGATACTAGACAGGCAACTTTCTGGAATATGCTGGGACTGATACTTCTCAGAACTGGTCGTCTGCAGGTGCACAATTATTGAAATTGGTTTATTCCTTTTTGTTTTCCTAAGTTACAGTTTACAGTGTTCATTTGGCTGCTCTTAGTATATGACCTTTTGAACCTTTTCATTTTGCAGAGTGCAATATCAGTTTTATCATCTCTTATAACAATTATTCCTGATTACTTGGATGCCCTTGCAAATCTAGGAATTGCATACCTCCAAAGGTCTGTAAAATATATTTGACTGATTGCTTCTGAAGTGTTTTTAGTTCTTTAATTGTTCTTACTAGTTCCAATGTTTAAGACATACCAGTAAAGCTGCTGAATTTTCATTTGAAAATGTCTAATCTATATGTTTATGGAGTTAATTTGAATAGATGACTTTATTTGGAATAAGCTGCACTTTATTGGTTTGTTCATACGTAGTCTGCAGTTTTAATGTCTAAATAAATGATTCACTGATGGTTTGTTGGGAATGTCTGAAAGACATTGGAGAAATCTTTTGTTTGCAAATTGCAATAACTCTGATTAGATGCTGGCAATTTTCAATTACTACAATAACCTTTGGAATACAAAGGAACCTGAAATGCGATAGATGCATGAGAGCCTATAAGAACCAGAGATGATGCGATAACCTTGAAAATTGTCAAAGCTAAATTTTGAATTACCTACAGTCCTTCCTTGATTGTATAATGTTAAACATAATATGGACTTGAACATCTGATGCCATCTTATCATTTATGCTATGTTTACTATGGAAGGAATTAAGTAGGGGAGAAAGAAAGCATTTTAGGTGGAGGAAAACAAAACAAATTACATTATCTTATTCCATCATTTACTTAGGCGGAACCATCGGTAAATAATGCCACTGAAGTTGTTATGTTTATTAGAAGCTCAAATTTCTTTTCCCTCCACATCCATTCAATTTGGGCGAAAATAGAATGATATTGTGACATGGGAGCTCGTCAAAAATGAGTCCAAATTTAGAGCATGAGCACAATCAATTTGTGTAAATCTATTAGTAAAAAAACAATCTATTAAATTTTTATATATAACTTAATTTATATAACCTATTAAGCTAATATTACTTATTGATATAACCTTAACTTATAATATTAGTGTAATTTTACTATTACCCATTAACCCTTATATTATAACCTAAATTATATAATTGATATATAATTAGGGTTATAATATAACTTACATTATACTTTGTAATATATAGGGTATGATATAATGTATCAATAATAATATTCCTGCTCACCCCCATTCCCACCCCCACCCGATCCCTACCTGCCCACCTTCACTCGATCCACTATTAACTTGTGCACTTCTTTCTCTGGAAGCAGATATGAGAGTGCTTTGAGTCTTCAAATGTGACACAAGAAGTGATTAGAGCACCTCAAAGAGCACTCCTCTCCTATTGACAAGAACCCTGATGTCAGCATCTCCTCTCTCAATTATGAGCACTGCTCCTCCCTTTCCTCGGAAGACACTATCATCATTGTTAAGACACGACAATAGGTAAATCTCCTCATCATCTTCCCTATTGAGACACAACAGTAGGTAAATCTTGTTATCTTGTCTTCATCACACTTGATTTCTATTTGTGGAAGATGACTTTGGCTTTGTGGACTCATTTTTCATACCCATACCATAGTCATATTGTGTCAACACGAGTATCAGAGCCTTAAGCGAACAATGACTTTCATTTCATCTCTTCCTTTCTTCTCATTTACATCCTAGTAAACATATAATTTACATATTTTGACCATTTAAAGCAATTTCTTTTAGTAGAAACGGCATGCGACAATTTTAATTTTTTTAACATTTCTTTCTTCTTTATCTGCTTGATACTTCAAATTTTCATTTTTTTTTAAAGAATAGTTGAGACTACCTAGTAGCTTGAAATGCAAGGTATAGTGTTTCAACTCCTTTCCATTTCTCTTTGAGCAAAAGTGTGCTTTGTGCAGGTTGTGGGCAGCTGCAAATTACTCTTGTTGTCTCTTTACCTCTTTTTTCTCCCATGACTTCTGCTTTTTTGTATCTTTTTCCTGCCGAGAGCTGGCCTTAGTGTGCCATTCTGTCACAAATTGGCCAACATAATTGAATCTGTCCCCTTAATTGAAAAATAGAACTCCTAGATTCTCATGTATGAAGTGCCACTGAAATGGGGTACACAAAAGGTCAACGCTTAGCTTCATGCTTATGAGAAAGATGAGTCTGTTTTCATTATTTTGATCTTGCAGATCCAATTAGCAAAGTGATTGTCATAACCCTTGCTACTAGATTCACATTGTGTTTATGTAGGTATGGTAAGTAAAAAATGTTATATGACCAGGCATATTTCGTCTAAAATGTTGATGTGCCTTGATAGCATTAGGTTTTTGTTCATGAATGTACATCCTGTTTTTTCTGTTTAACCAATTGGCAATGCGCTATAATATTGAAGGGACAAGCAAGTTAATAAACTTCAGTGTTGAATTATTGATCAACAAAAATACTTTTATTACTTTTCAGTTCCTCTTTTGCATATCTTGTAATAAGATCTAATTAACTTGTAGTGGCAATTTGAAACTTTCTGCAAAATGCTTCCAAGATCTCCTCCTGAAAGACCAAAATCATCCAGCTGCTCTGATGAACCATGCAATTCTGCTTTTATGCAAATATGCTCCAGTTATTCCTGGTATAATTTTGATATAATCCAGTTATTAGTTCTTTTCTAATAGATTGAGTAGCAAAAACATTTTCTAGACAAAATATGTTGATTCATACATTTCAATTATTTCTTTGAGGTGCTTTAATTTTTTTTTCTTTTCTATGCAAAATCTATTTGAGCTCTCAAATCTCCTTATTAGTTTGGGTTGACGTGGCCACTGGACCAATTTGTTCTAAGTCATTTGCGGTATTCTGGTTGTCTCTGGACCATTAGTTTTATGCACTGTTGGTTCCTTCCCTATTACAACATTGAGTGTGGTCATTGTTTTTCTTCTCTATTTAATAGTAGAAGTATTTCATTGGATCAACATAGTAGCTGCCGCATCTTGTGAGTGTTGAGGAAAATGAAGATGTGGGTAAGAGATTTGGCATCAACAAATGAACAGTAGTAGGATTAGTGTAAGATTGAGGATGATATTGTTAGTAGTAGTCCTAGAACCAATTATGTAATGATTGACTAGAGACTCTTGTATCACATTCTATTATTAATAAAGGCAAGATTTTTGATTATTATACTTACTTTATGTTTGTGTCAAATAACTAAGTATAATAATGTCCTTGGGTAGCTAGTTCTAATCTACATCATATCGATTGTTTGAGTCGATAGTGGGATGATGTAGAGAACACTACTCTTAATCATTCCTAGTCAAACATTAATATTCAGGGATGATATTAATGCGTTGAGACTAGCATGTAGGTCAACAGGATGACTTGATCTCACAAGTTATAGATATGAGATATCGAGTTGACATATGAGTATACATTAGAGAATGTATACTGAATTGACCCGCCATGAGAAAGTTTCATGGATCATTATATGAGTGTCATAAACTTTCTCATGTGACTATTTGTATAGTTCTTAGATCTGAAGTTACTACGGTTCCCTACATAAGGAGGTATGTACTTTGGTGTCGTCAAACGTCACCCGTAACAGGGTGGACTATAAAGACGATCACTGGGTATGTAACAAATTATACGGAGGGATGTGAGTGATGTAGATGAGATTTATCCCTCCAATATGATGGGAGTGATATCTTGAAGCCTCCTGATAGAGTAGGACTACTAAATACATGACCATGCTCAAATGAGTCAATATGAGATATTGAGCTCATTTGCTTGAGTGAGTCTACTTTGGGATCAAGAAACATAAAGATTGATAAGAGGATGACACAGTCTATGCCTCATTGATCAATCTAGATATCGAGGATAGAAGGACATGGTCATACATTATCATAGTTACGAAGGTTATGTCGGATCTTGACATTCTTGTGACTTGGGTAGCAATGATGCATTGCTAGATGCCACTCATTGCTTATGTTTCTAAAATGAGTTTTAGAGACATTGCCAACGTTACGAGAACCTATTGGGTCACACACAAATAATATTTTATTTTGGAGATGGGTTCATTTTAATTTGACTACAGGAACAATTAAGCTCATTGGATGACCGAGACTTGAGTTAGACTCAAGTTGGTTGAATTTTAGTTAGACTCAAATTAAACCAAGTTGATGAATGAAGTTTGATTCATCATGCATAATTGATTAATCATGCATTGAAGAAGATGAAGTTAAATTCATCATGCATGATTAATAAGGATTAATCATGCATTGATGAGGGAATATCAAAAGCCTATAAACCTTTGGTATTCATGGCTTGAGTATAAAAGAGTTTTTCTTCCAAAAATTCATGAGGATGTTCATCTTCTTGCTCTCTCTTATTCTTGGCCGAAACTTACACCAAAGGGTTGCTAGCACAACCAAAACTTTCTCCAAAAGTGAATGTTTGTGTGGATGCGCATAGAGACACGGACACTTGAACGTGCAAGAGATCCGACAAACTTTGGACGAGCGGGATAAGAGAAGGGCACGCTCCAAAGGTATACCCTATTAGATAGGATTTTGTAAATCTAAACTTGTATGAGTTTGCTTTCACATGGATCGCTAAAGGGATTTTTTTTTCGCTGCGATTTGTTGTTTATCGCATAGGATTTCCTACAAATATGCCAACTATGGTTTGGTTATTGGTGTCAAGGATGGTTAATCAATCAAATAAGACACTGTTAGTAGATCAATAATCTAGCTTCTTTATTTTTTCTACTTCTCCCAGTAGCATGGTTAAAGTGTGGCAAAATTATGCAGTGGCTATGAGAAATTTTATGATGGAGGAAGTAACCAGATGTACCGTTCACAATCAAACAGCACTATATTGAATTAATAACATTTTCATTCGTAGTTTCATCTCAGAGTGAATCATCAGCTCTTTTGACATCCTTGAACATTTTAGGTCCAGGTGCCAATGCAGGAGAAGGGGCTTTTTTGCAACAAATAGAAGCTGCAACTGTCGCAAAAGAGTGCTTATTAGCGACGCTAAAATCTGATCTCCGATCTGGAACAATATGGGTGAATCTTGGAAATGCATATTATGTACTGGGTGATCATAGGAGTGCCAAAAAGTGCCTGGAGAAGGTAGTTTTCTTTGTTTCTTTGCTTACTGATCCAGTGCTTGAACCTGAACTCTGGTTCACTTGAAAGCAAGTTAAATTTTGTTCCAACTAAATAACTTAGTCAGGATCTCCAAATAAATGTTTGGATAGTCTGTTAATTTATCGCTTGATCAATTGTCTACAAAGTCAGAAGATTCAACTACATGATTTGTTTATTTTTTCATTTTCAATATTAATTTTCTGTAAGATTAATGTCTATCTGCAGGCAGCAACACTAGAGCCTAATAACATGTCTGCTAGGTATGCAATAGCGACCCATCGAATCAAAGATGCTCTAAGGTCACAGGGTTCCAGGGAGCAGCTTACTTGGGCAGCGAATGAAATGGCATCAATTCTGAAAGAAGGTGATGCTGCAGTTACTGATCTTCCTGTAGCTTGGGCAGGGTTGGCAATGGCCTATAAAGCTCAACATGAAATTGCAGCTGCATTTTATTCTGAGCAGACAGACTTGGATGAAGCAGATGAGCTAGCTCTCTGCACATTAAAACGGGTGATGCTTGCAATTCAGCTAAGACTGTTAGACCCTTAATACTTATGTTTCAAAGGAAGTGTTAGCTGTTGTTTAGTTGTTTCTGCATACTTGTTTTGGTCACCTGATGGGAGTAGATTAGCATTCAGCAACTCGTCTATGACATTATGCATTGCCTATGAGTATGACCCAGAACTTAGCTGTTCTGTTCTAGTAGTAGCAAGACATACTTAGTTGACTGACATGGGCTATCATTATTGTATATTGACCATACTCTAAAAAAATCCTCTGTGAAACATGCTGATAAGGGATGCTACCATTTTAAAAAGTAGAAAAATCAAGGGGCTTTCCAACAGTTGTCTATTGATCAGTATTTTTATTTGCCTGCTAATCTCGTCCTACTAATAAGTGATTGCTTATTTAAAAATGAACTGGACCAACTGGTAGAATTTACATTCTTATGCCTTTAGGCATTTTCCAAATAGTAAGCATGCTGCTCAGCTAAGTTGGCCAACCTTGTTTTTCTATCAACCCCGGAATATCTTAGCAAAAAACCTCTCATTTTGCAAGCGAGGACAAACAATCTATGCATTATCTGGAAAAGTTGGGAGATACCTTGAAAACATTCCTGTATGTCAGATGCACTTTTTGACGTCTAAGACTCTGAAACATTCATAATACTATTTATCATCTGGTCTTATGATACTATAGTATTTTTTATTGATAAGAAGCACATGCTCAAATGCAACCAACAGATTCTATATGGAGTTGAATCAATTAGACTGACAGATGTAAGAGGCAGAGATACATCAGTCAATATAATAAAAAAATGACTTCATAATTTGGATATTTGATTTTAATATTCTTAATGATGTAGTCTAATATAAAGCTCAAAGGAGGGACACAATTCATGTAATCAACCCAAATATAGTTAGGATAAACACAATTTTACGCAACTGGTTTCGAACAAAACTTATTTCCTTATGAACTTTGGATTATGTTATATTCCTCAGTCTGTTATATTCTGTAGTTGTCAATTTCATTCATTGTGTCCTTGTAACACCATCAATTCTTCTATTATGTTTCGATGGATGCTTGAATAAATTCATAGACTGTCAGTTCAAGATTTTCTAAAACCACTATTTGAAAATGCATCCTGATCTCTGAATTTTGCGTTATTTGTTTCAACGGGCTGTATTATTAATAAAGCAAACAAGTGTGCATCTATTGTACACTAATTGTTTATCTATGCTAAGGCATTTTTGTGATTGCTTGTTTCAAACCCTACATGTACTATGCCAATTTTTGTATTGCATTACTTTCTGTTTGATGTTAGAACATTCTTGTATTCGATCATGGTTTCTTTGTGCGATGACTTGTACAACTTTCTTAATAGATTTGTAAATAAATTTATTGCAGGCAATTGAAGTGGATGCTGATGATGCAGTGCAATGGCATCAACTTGGTTTATACAGCCTAGGTAGCATGCAATTCAATACATCGGTAAAATTCCTCAAGGCTGCAATAGCTCGATCCAGAGAATGCAGCTATGCATGGTCCAACCTCGGTAACTATTTCCCATTACTTATCTTTACATATTATGTTAGCAGATGCGTTTATCAAAAAGCTATAAGAATCCATTGTCTGAACTATCTATGCCAATTAAGAACATGACACTGAAAGTGAAATTTGTTGCAAACTATGCAGCTAATAGTTGTTTTAATTGCTCAATATAATACGGAAAATGCAGACACGTTTCATGCAATTATCAATGTTATTTAGTTTAGAGTTCAAACTTTTCATAAAATTTTGTTTTTTTTTGTAATCAAAATTAATATGGTTTGATGCATGATCTCTGATCCAGAAATTTACATGACAAGAAAAGCGACAACTCCTTTTATAACTTTAAACCTCAAGTGTGTACAAGCATACTGAACTTGACTGGCCCAAGCCTTTTCTCTTGATTGATATAATTTAATTGGTTTATGTCTTTTTTTGAATTGCAACATGTACAAAATTAGACCATTGGACTGCTCCATTATCGTGCCAAATTTGATTGGTTAGGAAAGGTGATGGAGCATCAGGAACCAACAATCTCATAGAGAATAAAACTTACAAGCAGAATATTATATAAAGATTATAAAAATAAAGGGGAACGAACAAACTAACTGAACCAACCTCACAAAGAGAGAAACTCTCACATAGAGAATCTAATGTAAATTCTTAATAATTGAAAAACATGAAATTATATAGACTTTGGACCACTTTAATAAACTTAACCCTAATTAAAAGATTAAGAAATAAATAAAAAAATTGGGAAACACACTTGATCATAATTCGGAATACACTAATCCCTTTAATTAATTACCAAAAAAGAAAATGTGACGATCCTAAATTAGCAAATAACTCAATAATTTAATAAACAATAAAAATAAAGTTTAAAATTCAATTAGACTAAAGTTATCCCCTGTCTCTTTTTTTGCATCATTCTACACACTAAGAAGAACTTGACTCTGTTGAATGGGAGATGATTAAACTTTCCAATTCAAGTCGGGGGTTCCACACACAGGTTCGAAGTTGGAGACATCTTTGTAGATGGGTGAAGCGATGATTGCCTCATTCCTTCAAGTAGTGCAAGAGCAAGTCATCGATGTTCATCCTCCATGATCTTAAGCATTATCAATCTATGGAAGTCCTCTGGAACATACTAGGTATCTTTGGTGCTTTCATAAGGGAATATCATTGTTTGGGTGTCTATAATGCTTGATCAGACGAATGGGCTATTTCATACATGGGAGTGCAGGAATACTAAGCATAACTTCTTTGCGGATTAACAAATAAATAAGACTCGAATCATGCTCAATATGATATTAAAAAAGGGTAGCTTGGTGCACGAAGCTTCCGTCAAGGAAAGGATTGGATCACATTGGATTTATTGTACACAGCCTTATCTTGCATTGCAAGAGGCTATTTTCACGATTTGAATCCATGACCACAAAGTCACACGACAACAATTTTACTATTGCGCCAAGGCTCCCTTTCACCCTCAATATGATATTAAGTCCTGAAAATTGAAAAATGGATCGATGTTCAAATTAGGTCAATAATAGATGCATTAGATCCAACCTTTCTAACAATTCAAAAAGAACTAGAGGAATGGGCATGTTTTTTGAAAGAGTTTTTAGAAAATTTTCTGGGTGAGTGCGGATAAGCACACATGGTCCTCTACATTTTACTCCTTAAATTTACAATATGTATTAGCTTGGATTTTATAAGGCTCATTACATAGTGCAATTTTGCTCTTGACATGAATCTCTCTAGTACACTTAGTAAGATTCTTAGGTGACTCAGATGAATGAGAAGTAGTGGATAAAAGAATCAAGTTAATAGGTTGACAAACTTTTGATCCATACACGACTTCCAAATCTCTTTAAGTCTTAGTTGCATGCTTGCACACTTTATGCACTTGATTAAATATAAACATTTAACATAAATTGATTGTCGAAACATAAAAGCATCATAATTAGATTTAACCACAAGAGAGGAACCAAGGTCTCAACAATTCTTAGTGGCTCCAATAAATGTGTATTGAAAGGTGCTTGCTTAATAGGTTCATAGATAATATTCAAAATACTCTTCTATTTTAATTAGCCTATCATAAAACATATTTGCTCTTGGTCTAATCGTGTGTTATATGTCAAAAGTTGAGGCATCTGCCTTGACATTTCTAAATCTATAATGATTATTATTTACAAGTATTGTTGAATCTAGTTCTTGTGAATCTGAGCTCTCCTAGATTTTCTAGATGGTTATGACCCTTTCCTCATTTCTAAAATTTTACTTGTTTCATGTCTCTAGTAGTAGCAATGTTGTTCTCTCTCATCATTTTGATGTAAGCTTCTTGACAAGGAACAATGGTTTTTAAATAAATTAATATGATAACAAAAAGACAATGAAGAAAATATGATGGATGATGAGTTTTTTGTAAATAATACAATAAATGATGGACAAACTACTGTTTTTTTTTTTCACGAACAAGGTAATGCTATGTTAGGATTTTGTTAGAATTAAATGGTAAAAATTTAAACTAATTAACAAATTAAAAGAAGTAATTCTCTTACGTGTGAATCAATTTGTTGCTGAAGTTATCACACGCTAATGTTGATTAATTTACAAGATGCTTCAACTAAATTTTCCCTTGTAATTTTAGTCAACAAGGAGTCGGATTCAAACTTGCATTAGATCCTGTAAAGTGGCAATCAAGGTATTAAATATAGGGCAGTTCTAGATGATAAGTGGTTGATCCACTACCTAACCTAAGAGGACTTAGGTGGTCGACATTAAAATAATATTTTGCGCGACCCTGTGCGCGACACAGCCGACCCCCGCCGCTTCCAACCGCCCTCGCCGCGCCGTCCGATCACCGCTGGTTGCCGGACCGGGCCCGATCGACGCGCCACTTGCTGGCGCGTCGGCCGGCGTCGGATTCCGGCCGGATTGTGGCCGGAATCTGGTGCAATTCGGTCGGAATTTGGCGCGATCGGAAACGCGGCCGGCAGTGGCACGCGACGTTTCCGGCCAAATCGCAGTCGGATTCCGGCCAAATCGCGGTCGGAGACCGATCGGGGAAGGACCGGCGTGCGATGGCGGTCCTTCCTTGGTCAGTCTCCGGCCGCGATTTGGTCGGAATCCGGCCGCGATTTGGCCGGAAACGCCGCGTGCCACTGCCGGCCGCGTTCCGGCCGAATTGCGCCGGATTTCGGCCACAATCCGGCCGGAATCCGACGTCGGCCGACGCGCCGGCGAGTGGCGCGTCGATCGGGCCCGGTCTGGCGGCCGATGGTGACCGCACGGCGAGGCGAGGGCGGCCAGAAGCGGCGGGGGTCGGGCGAGCGGATCACTGTGCATTCTCACATTTGGATGGTTAGATCTGGCTCCCGATCGCGTGATGGACGGTGGATCGCGAGTCGCGCATGAGACAGTCGCGCAGAATATCAAAATCGTATATATATATATATATATTATATATATATATATATATATAACAATTATTTGCATAATTAAAAATCATAACAAAATATATATCAAATATTTCATAGTCATAAATCTACAAAATACATAGCAAGTTTATAGTTTGTGTCATGCTACAATGTCAAAATATAAATAAGATAAATACTTATATTGCAATTAAATGCATGAGTCATGACAATCTAAATCTGGCCTTGTTTAGAAAGAATTGAAAAATTATATATACATATATTTTCATAGATTTGCTTGGATTGTCAAGGTGGATTGCCTAGGTCATTCTTTTAAAACTAGCCCTAATAGGGTCCATTTGGGTTGTCTAGGTAGCTTAGCCAATGGGTGAAGCGACTTAGCCAATGGGTGAAGCGGCTCGTTGTTGAAGTGCCTAGGTGGGTGCATAGGCAACTTTAGAGCATTAGTGACAATGGAGTTTGGATTGGATACCAACCCTTATAGAATACAATTATATGAAGGCCCTTCTACAGGATCTTTGTGGAGAGTACCTATGCACCATTAATCTTTATCTCATATGTTATAGCTTGTGACATCATCTGTCACACCCCATATGAGGTAGGCTTGGTGCGAAGCTAGCTTCACTCACCGCATGTGAACTGGAATAATGTCAAAGCAAGCACATACATCAACTAGCCAAGCTAAATGCAAATGCATACCTCAAAAGAAAACTCTACCGGTACTAAGCATATATCTCAACAAATAACTTAGAGGTCAAAAACTCTAGAACGTGAGCACAAAATATAAAATGGCATAAGAGAGAAGTGCATGATATCAAATAGCATATCTCATAATAAAATCCAAGGAGTAACTAGTCAAGATCTTCATTTTCAATTAGTTTCACTTATCATAAATTCCTCTTAAATTGACTCGTAGATGAATTCATCATTTTCCGTATTTTCTCTTTTACCATCTTACAAGTATTCCTAATTTAGTTTATTAATGAATCCATGTATGAACATATTATATAAGGGCAGATGACTCGCAATCTGTCTAATGAAGGATGCATCATATATATGAATGAATGACTTGCAATCAAGTGTAACAAAATCATATATGAATACATTAGGGGGAATGATATGCAATCCACTAGATAAAGATGTATTGTATACACATATGATGAATGATGTACAATCTATCTAAATACGAAATACATTATGTGTATGTAGATATACATACATATATAAGGTGAACGATTTACAATCCATCTAAACACATTTCATATAGAATAGGATGAACGACCCACAATCTACCTAGTAAGAAAGTCATCTTATATAAAAATGGCCGAAGCCTACGCACTCACGAAAAGACCCAAGGGCTCTTTTTTTAAGCGTGGAATCAATGTTCTATAATATAAGTAATTTTATTTATTTATATATTTTAGCCTAATGAGATATGTAACTCCTTTGTAGCATGGAACTTATGCTCTATAAGCTAGGTGTTATATTTATTATCTCATTAATTTAATATTAGTGTTAATGCAACCCTGAAACTTCTACTCCACGACCTATGACTTGTTAGATGAGTCACCCTTTGAATCCACTAAATGAAAAGCCATCTCCTTTTTAGAAGTGGAGAAACCTTGTACAAAAGCATGTTTCTTTTATAGATAAGAGTAGAGTAAAAGAGAATATAGAAAACAAAATAACCTAGCACAAGAATAACGAATGGGCACACGACAAGAGTAGTAGGGGTGAATTGATCGCAAAAATGAATGCTTAGGGATATCTTGGATGTGCTATTTGAGGTGCCTTTGCTTGGTATTTATAGAGCAAAACCAATCACCATTGGTCGATTGAATCGAACCTTAACATTTAACTGAGCTACTACTTTTAGAACCTTATCTGTAGTGAACGTTGTTAGACTGATACTTCATCCATGTTACTTCATCTAGTTGACTTAAACTGTTGACAATCGATTGTTCGATTCCTTTATCGATTTAACTACCTTCCAGTCGACTCCTCTATATCAATGACCGTTGCTTTACCTCATATGTTGTGGTTTGTTACATGATGTACTATAATTTTTTTTCAATATACTTTAGTTTTATACATTATGTACTCATGGTTTGAAATCTCATATTGTGCTAGGTGACATTTGTAGGATCACAGTGGGATCGATAGAGGGATCACATCTTTCTTTCTCAATTTCGTCGTTCTTTCTATAGAGTTAGTCGCAGCGGAAATATATAAATAACTTAAAGAACAAAGACAAGATAATACATCGTATTTACTTGGTACCTAACCCTTAGGGTTGGTACTCTAAGGCCTATGTATGGGAGGCGCTCGCCTACTAGTGTTCTCTTTTCTGGATGACTTCCGGAGGCGGAGAAACTTTCTTACAAGTTGAATTAAGTACAAACACAAATATAACATAAGCACACATACTTAATTAATAATAAACAAGCCTTTTGCTGAGCCGATCCGGAAGTCTTAAGCACATCATACTCCTTTTGGAACTTTCCCGATCGCGGAGCTTCCTTGGTTGTGGAGCTTCCCCGGTGGTAGAGCTTCGAGCGTTGTTTCCAGCACATAGACGAGGAGTAGTAGCAGTAAAATCGTTGATCTGAACGTTGTGCTCGGGCTTTCTTTTATAGGTATTTTCGGTCTATCGATAAGCTCTATCGGTCTACCTAACCTAGATCGAGCTCTATCGATAAACTTGATCCAAAAGACTGAGCTCTTCATGATCTGGACTGAGCTTCACGATCTTGTCTTTATCAAGTTTATCGGTCTACCAATCTACATGATCATTTTATCGAACCAGGCCATGTCATCTATCTGAGTCTGAACCCAAACTTAGTTAGTCGAACCCACTCCTTGGGATCGAACGAACCGACTTGGGTCCGGTTCGACCCGAGTCAAGTCTGATTTACTTCAGATTTGGTCTGGTTGCGTCTGGTTTGCGACTATCTGCTTCCTTAGTCTTGCTTCTAGTTCCAAGTTCCTGCAAGACACGCATACAAGTACAAACAAGCAACCTAGCCTAATCCTGTAAGTCCACCTAACCTAGTAGACTTACCTCTTGCTTGGAGTTCATTTTTTCAAAACTTTTCACCACCTAGGGTTCATTCCCCGGGGATTTCCCTTTGTGAAACATCTGGTTATCCTTGACCTGCTTGGACTTGCTCTTGTCAAACATCTGATCATTCTTGACTTGTCTGGACTTTCCCTTGTCAAACATCCGCTTGGACTTTCTACTTAAAAGACATCTGGTTGCTGACCTGCTTAGACTTTCCCTTGCCTAATATTTCGTTAGGACTTTCTCTTACCAAACATCCGATTGTCCTTGACTTGCTTGGATTTTTCCCTTACTAGTCATTCTAGTCAACCTTTGACCTGACTAGACTTAGCTCACTTTCAAATATCAAGTTCTGTTTGGATTAACCCTTGGTCAATATATGACTAGACATACGTATATTGTCAAACATCGAAATCTTGGAGGCTGATTGCACCAACAATATTGTCTAAACTTCTTATAAATTACGGAAACTTTGATATTATTTGACACATGCAATCTCTCCTATATTTTTGTGTCATGTCGACACTTGACATCTCTTAGCATGCTACAATACTCTCCAAGATGAACCGAATTTTGTATTTTTGTTGGACAATATTATATTAAAATTGTACTAGGACATAATATTAAAATTGTCATCTCTTTTTCATTTCCTTGGTTCCTTCACTTCTAATTTGCCACTAACACCATAAAGTCGGAATGCTGACACGATATCAAAATTATATTATTCCAATCAAAAATTGAAACTCCGGCATGACTAAGATTTTAAACATTACATTGCACGTACTACATTTCTTTACATGATGTGCTATGCTTTGTAAAATTTTGATGTACCTACAATTTTTAAGCTCATATACTATAGTCCACTAAACCATATGCTACTGAATCAATGGTTCCGATGGTAAAGAAGGCACCCTCCATAAGATTTTATGGAGAGTCCCTCCATTGTTAGAATATTTAGGGATAAATATTCTGTTAGGGATAAATATTCTATTTTTCTTTTTTATAGTAATTCTCCTAGAATAGGTCCCTATATTCGTGTATAAATAGGGGCTTATCTCTTGTAATAAAGCAAGATTCCATATTATTTTACATGGTATCATAGGTTTAATTTTTTTTCCTGCCGCCATTCTCCTAGAATAGGTCTTTATATTCGTGTATAAATAGGGTTATCCTTGTAATAAAACAAGTTCCATATTATTTTACATGTATCAGAGCCATAGCGCCTCCTCCGCCACCTCGTCGCGTCTTCCTCGTCGCGACGCAGATTGGAGCCTCCCTCGTCGCGTCCTCCTCGTCGCGACACAGATCAGGAGCCTTCTTCTCCTTCGCTCGAGCAACTTCCGCTGCCGCCAGCACTCGTCGACAACACCGCCTCGTGACTTCCTCGTCTCTTCGCGACGCATCAGCCAGGCGCACGTCTTCCCCGTCGCGTCTTCCTCGACGAGATTCCTGCACCGCATCCCTGCGTTCGCGTGGCGTCTCTCGGCGGCGGCCACGTCGACATTGGGCCGCAGGACGCTCAGCAACCACAGTGCCGCCAGGAGCAAATACAAAAGGTGCGATTTTGACCGCCCCCCATCCTTTTTTTCCCTCCTCGCTTTCTCCCTCCCAGAAGCAGCGGCGGCGGAGGTGGTTAGGTCACGAGCTCGCGCTTTCCACAGAGAGCGAGCAGCGCGTGAATGCTTTGGATGGCGAAACAGGCCTTCGGTACGCTTCCCTACTCATCAACTTTGGTCTCTCGAAACAACAACAGACTTCCACCTCGTAAGGGTGGCAAAGGACGCCCTTGGTGTGATCATTGCCACCGACCAGGACACATGATTGATAAATGTTGGAGTCTACATGGTCGACCTTCCCGTGCTACGCAGATCGTCCAGAGTTCTGTCGCTCCTTCAGCTTCCACTTCACAGTTGCCACCAAATCCGACCCCACCGCCTTCCTATAACGACTTTCTGAAATGGTATGAGGATCGAAAGGTCTCTGATTCCCCTGTTGCCGTTGCACTCACTGGTAATTCCTTTGCTGGCATATCTCGCTCTTCGAGTTCTTGGGTTCTTGATTCCGGGGCCACCGATCATATCACTGGTAATAGATCACTTTTTTCTTCTCTCTCTACTTCTGGTTATTTACCCTTTGTCACCATGGCAAATGGTTCTCAAATTCAGTCCCAGGGTGTCGGTATTGTTCATCCTTCTCCGTCTCTTTCTATTCATAATGTTCTTTATGTTCCCGGTGCTCCCTTTAATTTATTATCAATTAGTCAGCTTACTCGGTCTCTTGATTGTGTCATCTCGTTTACTAAATCTTCTGTTTCCTTACAGGACCGGAGTACGGGGAGGATGATTGGCTTCGGATATGAGTCTCATGGCCTATATCGGCTTCAACAGTCCTCTCTTGTTGGTTCGGCGGCGGCATCTCCCCTTCTTATTCATGCTCAGTTGGGACATCCAGGTCTTGATAAGTTGAAACAATTACATCCTGGTCTTTCTCACTTAGATTCTTTATCTTGTGAATCATGTCAATTAGGAAAGCATGTTCGTAGTTCTTTTTCTCCTCGCACTGTGAGTCGGGCTACGTCACCTTTTGCTTTGGTTCATTCCGATGTTTGGGGTCCGAGTCGTGTTTCTTCTACATTGGGGTCACGATACTTTGTTACCTTTATAGACGATTTTTCCCGTTGCACTTGGTTATATCTGATGAAGGATCGTTCGGAGTTGTTTTCTCTTTTTCAATCTTTTTTCTATGAAATTAAAACTCAATTTGGTATTTCTCTTCGAACCTTACAGAGTGATAATGCACGTGAGTATCTATCTACTCCATTTCAGACCTTCTTGGCGTCTCATGGTGTGTTGCATCGGACGTCTTGTCCTCATACCCCTCAACAGAATGGAGTTGCTGAACGCAAGAATCGCCATCTTCTTGAGACCACCCGGACTCTTCTTCTCCATTCTCATGTTCCTCTTCAGTTTTGGGGTGACGTTGTACTTACTGCGTGTTATCTCATCAATCGCATGTCTTCCTCCACTCTACAAGGTCAAATACCTCATCATGTTCTTTATCCTCATCAGTCTCTTCATCCTTTACCACCTAGGGTCTTTGGTTCTATATGTTTTGCTCATGCTCTCGATCCTGGCATTGACAAACTCTCTCCCCGGTCTCATAAGTGTGTCTTCCTTGGGTACCCACGGTCTCAGAAAGGGTACAAGTGTTATTCCCCTACTCTCCGTCGGTACTTCATCTCTGCTGATGTCACGTTCTTTGATTCGGTTCCATTTTTTGGGCCTAACGGATCTCCGTCCGAGTTTTCTCCTTCTACGCCTGCACCAATGGCTATCTTTTATCCTCCGGAGGAGTCTCTGTCGCCTCCGGAGACATCTCCTCCATTGCAGGTTTATCAGCGTCGTCCTCGTCCTGCTTTGCCGCCGACCACCACTGACACTGCCATGGACACATCTTTGGAGCCAAGTCTTTCACCTCGTCCTCCGGTCCCATCTCCTGAGTCTGATATTCCCATTGCACTTCGGAAAGGTGTGCGTTCCACTCGTAATCCTTCTCCTCATTATGTTTCTTTGAGTTATCATCGTGTTTCTCCTTCCTATTTTGCTTGTCTTTCCTCCTTGTCGTCTGTTTCTCTTCCGAAGACTGCAGGTGATGCCTTTGCCCATCCAGGATGGAAACAGGCTATGCTCGATGAAATGTGTGCCTTACAGAGCAGTGGGACTTGGGACCTCGTTCCTCTACCGCCAGGGAAGTCAGTTGTCGGTTGTCGATGGGTATATACAGTGAAGGTTGGTCCAGACGGAAAAGTTGACCGGCTTAAGGCTCGCCTCGTTGCTAAAGGATATACTCAGATCTTCGGATTGGATTATGGGGACACTTTTTCTCCTGTTGCCAAGCTGTCCTCTGTGCGCTTATTCCTGTCCATTGCTGCAATTCGACATTGGCCTCTTTATCAGTTGGACATCAAAAATGCTTTCTTACATGGTGACCTGCTCGAGGAAGTCTACATGGAGCAACCTCCGTGTTTTGTTGCTCAGGGGGAGTCTTCTGGTCTTGTATGTCGCCTGCGAAAATCTTTATATGGCCTCAAGCAGTCTCCCAGAGCATGGTTCGGTAGATTTAGTACTGTAATTCAACAGTTTGGCATGACTCGGAGTGAGGCTGACCATTCTGTCTTTTATCGTCACTCATCTACTGGTTGCATCTACTTAGTAGTTTATGTTGATGATATTGTTATCACAGGTAGTGATCATCTCGGGATTTCACAGGTGAAACATCATCTTTTCAAACATTTTCAGACAAAAGATCTCGGCAAACTCAAATATTTTTTGGGGATAGAGGTAGCACAGTCCAAAGATGGGATTATCATATCCCAAAGGAAGTATGCAATGGATATTCTAGAAGAAACAGACATGTTAAACTCAAAGACAGTTGACACACCTATGGATCCTAATGTCAAGCTCATGCCAAATCAGGGGGAGCCTCTTCCAGATCCTGAACGATACAGACGATTAGTAGGGAGATTAAGCTACCTTACTGTTACTCGTCCGGATATCTCTTTTGCAGTAAGTGTAGTAAGTCAGTTTCTCAACTCTCCATGCAAGGAACATTGGGATGTTGTGACACGCATTATCCGATATATCAGAGGTGCTCCAGGAAAGGGTCTTTTGTACGGAGACAAAGGACATACTCGAGTCGTAGGCTATTCTGATGCAGATTGGGCAGGATCTCCCATTGATAGGAAATCTACTTCTGATTTTTGTATATTTGTCGGAGATAACCTTATTTCTTGGAAAAGCAAAAAGCAGAATGTTGTGGCAAGATCCAGTGCAGAGGCAGAATATCGAGCTATGGTCATAGCCAGTCAAGAGCTTATATGGCTCAAACAATTGCTTCAAGAGCTAAGATTTGGAGAGGTTACACAAATGTCACTTATATGTGACAATCAAGCCGCTATGCATATCGCCTCGAATCCAGTTTTTCATGAGAGGACAAAGCATATTGAAGTCGACTGTCACTTTGTCAGAGAAAAAGTCATATCTGGTGAAATATCTACTAGTTTTGTTAACTCACAGGATCAACTAGCAGATATATTCACCAAGTCACTGAGAGGTCCTCGAATTGACTACATATGTAACAAGCTGGGTACATATGATTTATATTCTCCAGCTTGAGGGGGAGTGTTAGAATATTTAGGGATAAATATTCTGTTAGGGATAAATATTCTATTTTTCTTTTTTATAGAATAATTCTCCTAGAATAGGTCCTTATATTCGTGTATAAATAGGGACTTATCTCTTGTAATAAAACAAGATTTCATATTATTTTACACAACCCATAAAAATTGAACTTCCTAAATTAAAAAAACCTCAAGTTTAACTTTCCTTTTTTAAAACCACTTGAAAAGGCTTATGCTCTCCCTCAAGTGTGGGTGAGGAGAGGAGGACTAAGGCTATCGTAGCCCAAAGCCTACATGTAGACCAACTTCCCTTGGGATGTTTTTTTTAAAGTAGTGGTGAACTCGTACACTCAAAGTCCTGATTGGGTGAAAAGGTTAAGATTTTGAGATAGGTTAATTAATCTTAAACTGATATTATTCTGTATGTCTATGTTATATTGATGGAACTTACTGTAGCTTTAAAAGTGAGCCACTATGGTAGTTATGTTGACACAATAGTTATCATTTCTACTTGGCAATTTAAATATAAAATCAAAGAGAGAAAAGTGGGGTGATATTGGGTCTGTTCAAGATAATTAATAGCATGGAGGTTAGTGTCTGGAATCTGAGTGTCAAACTTGATCTATGAGATGGTGGATAGTGAATAGTGTTGCTAACTTCCTTTTGGAGAAGTTTCATACATAAATTATCCACAAAACTATCAATAAGAATTTGAATAGGTCCCTATTTTTCCTTTCAATTTGGTCACAATTTTGAAAATTGTTCAATTCAGGTGCATCCATCAGATTTACAAAAAAGATAATAAATGGATTCCTGACTTGGAGCTTGACTTATGATATACTTTATTTCCACAAAGGATGGTGACGAGATTGACATGACATTCATCAGAATTATCTAAAGAATAACAAATGGATTCTTAACTTAGAGTTTGATTTAGCATACACGTCATTTCCACAAAGGATGGTGACTTGGGATTGACGTGGCTCCACATTTGGTTTTATGTATTTCATGCCTTCAAAATCTTGCTTCAAACAGGTGAAGATTTAGTGGATAAGACATTAACTTTTAGCTGAATCTCCAGACTGGCCTTCGAGATGCTATGGCGCTAACCAATTGAAGAGGTGAAAGAAAGAAAGGCAGTTCTCTTATTGAGGGTATTGGAGGAGGGTTAGGGCTTATAATCTCAAGAACCAAATGAACTCCTTTCTCTCTGCTCTTCTTTTTTCCTTTTATTTTGCTTGTTCGATTAGATACTCTTGATTTTCCATGAGATCTATTTACATTCTTCAACTGAAACCGAACTCTTTCACCTAGGAGGATTAACTTTGTGTCTGATGTGTCTATTAAACATGACGCCCAAACTATCTATCAATGAAGAAATTTCAACATTTTTAATCAACTATTAGGCAGGTTATCAGTCTCCAGTCTCTGAGATATTTCTTTGTGGCTGAAATACAACATTTTCTTAATATTTTTTTATTGTAATGACTTCACTTCAAGTGATACACTGTATGTTGATTATACTAGGTATTGCGCTGCAATTATCTGATGACCTTCCTACAGCTGAATTAACATATAAGAGAGCACTCTCCCTTGCTACAAATCAACAGGCACATGCAATCCTCTCTAACTTGGGAAATCTTTACCGGAGACAGAAAAGGTTCAAGGATGCCAAGGCAATGTTTTCAAAGTCCCTGGAACTTTGCCCTGGATATGCCCCTGCATACAACAATCTAGGGCTTGTCCATGTGGCTGAGTGTCTCTGGGAAGAAGCAAAATCCTGTTTTGAAAAGGCTTTACATTCTGACCCACTGCTTGATTCTGCAAAGTCCAACATGACAAAAGCAGATGCCATGACCAGGATCCATGAGAAACAATAATCAAATTGACAAGGTCTGGTGATCTTTTTGGCTTTAGAGAACACAGTGGATCAGGATTTGTTCTTAGGTAAGCCAGCAAATTCTAGACTAATTTACTGTTCCATTGTTTGCTGCATAACTAAAGGGAGATTCTTTTGTCTTAAATTCTATTCAATTGATCTTCACCTTTTTGAATATTCAGGTACTACAGGAACTTGCTGAACTTTCTTCTGTATTTGAAAGTACAATCTAGCAATAGCTGAACGGATGCCTCTGTTTATCTTACCATCGTCAAGTAATTGTATATCTGTGAATGATGCAAATTGTACATTCAGACCATTGGTTTGCGAGCATGACCACCTAGGGGCTTCCCTTCTACCAGGAAATTTAATTGTTAAGGTTACATATCAAGTACCAGAAGTTTTTCAAATCATTTTGGGAGATGACAATAATAATTCTCAAGGTATCATCCAAGTTTCTCTGGACAATTAATTTGAGGGCTATACAAGTGATAACCCTGTTCATATATTTTGTACATATGTAGCATATTTAGTGCACCTTACTTTGTGTTTTACCTGGGTCAGCCCTGTTTGTAGGTAAATAGGTTCCTTGAACTGTTTATGGCCCAGCCGCCTTCAGATTGTCATAGAATGGCCATTTCAAGGCCCAAGTTGTTCGATTTGAGTTTGTCCTTGGTTTATGGCTTATTTTGAATTATTTGGGTTTAATAGCAATGGTTGTCTGCTCTTGCCTAGTTCTAAGTATTTATCGTATTCTGTTGTTTAATATTTTGACTGATACAGTAAATTATTTAAACATCAACTGCTCGACATCACTGTTAAATGTACATTCATAACTATAGTTTACATATTTCCTACTTTACTATCCTTTTAACCATTTTGCATTGATTGTTGCACTTGAAACATGGTTACATTTATCTTATTCAACAAATTCATTACGCTTCACTATCATCATTGTTGGATGGGAACTTTGTTCCTAATTAGACTGGGTAAAATGCACGAAGGATGTGTGATAACATTACCTAACTACATCTAGACCATTGGTAAGACTTGTTCTTGATCATATGATACCGGAGGTAACACCATCTTTATGACATATATTGCATTTGAATTGATCTTGCGTTTTTAGAAATCGTGTAGCATCATCATGGAGAGCTACTCGTACTTGAATACTAGATGTATGTTGCACACATTGCAGGAATCAAGGAATTAGAGAGGATGGAGTTTGTGCTAAACTCTAAAGTGAATGTTTATGGGTAAATTTAACACATCTTAAGCATCAAGCTAATGCAATTATGTTGCACTTGTGATTATGAATAGAGATTGGAATTATGAGTATGTATGTTGTTAGGAGAGATATCAGTCATCAGAATGGGTGATGTAATATCAAGAGTAGCTGGATGTCGTAATAGTTGATGATGTGACTTCAAGAGCAACGGAGGCCATCTAAGTTGTGGTTTCTGTTAATACCTAAGTTGTGACCATTGCCAACTTGTAGATGTTTTGGGTCAGTGATGCTTATATACTACCTAGTAAAATGTTTTGGGTCACAATCGATGATCTTGCAATTTCCTTCAATGTGATCGACTCTGTTGGGCACATGTGGATGTGATAATTGGTAAGGGTAATTTCGTAGTATCACTTTATGTTACCAAATCTAGTAAATATATGGTTCTTGACAAACACCATTTTGTTAGATAGTATATATATATATTATCATGATGGTGTGTAATGGATATTTAAAACATTGTGTTCTTTATATTTTGAATGATACATAATCAATATTTTTTTTTTGTAAAAGATGGAATCCGTATCTTAGCGGATTCACACAGTCGGTTCTACGATCATCTTTGAAGAAGTAAATCGAGAAACTGCAGTTAAATAATGTATTTTACTCTGTCTGTCAAAACTTTTAGCTTGTATGTATGAGTAGATTTATTTTATCTTTCATTTGGCACAAAACCATGCTTTTTGGCAAAACATGGTTCAAAGCCAAAACATGAAAATGACAAAGGTAATGCCTAAAATATATAATAAAATAGCCTTAAGAGATATATGTGGGTTGTTTTGACACAGGTCAAGGTTTCGATTAAAATTTAATTTAGACTTGGCGAATACAAGAATTTTTTCTGCATGTACATTATGAATTATATGCTATGTTGTGTTGTGTTTCTGAGGGTTGTATATATCTATATATATAATAGTAAAAATCAAAAGATCTCTTTTTTTGATTTTTTTTTCTATCAAAATGATGTTCTATGTCATTAGTCTCTTTGTAAAATTATATAGGTACCTTTAAGTGTATTGTTCGATCGGTTTTAACTTTTAGGTAGGTCGATTTTACGTTTAAACTCTGAATCAGTCGGTCAGTCGCGTGAACATGACATTGTAGCAGTTATAAAATTGCATTTGCTACAACGTTATAGCAATTACGATTTTGTAATTGTTATAATGTGGATATTGTTAAATAGAATGAAGTTATATTGTAGCAGTTACGATTTCATAGTTGTTGCAATATGAATGTTAAGTGAACAAGTCAAGTTCGTGTTGTAGCAGTTACCATTTTAAAGTTGCTACAACGTCAATTGTAATAGCTATGAAATTGTAGTTACTATAACGTGAATGTGATTGAACAAGTTAAATCTGCTTGATCGATTTATAGTTTAAACTTGAAATCATCCTATAAAGAAAATTAAAATCGATCAAACATTGTACTTAAGGGAAATTGTATAATTTTTCAAAGGGGTTGGTGAGGTAGGATGTTTTTTGATAAATAAAATGAAAGAGGGATGCCATTGCGATGATTCCAACAAAAGAGGTGCTTCTTTGATTTTTGCCTTATATATTTTTAAATTTGTCGTTATCGATTTCAAACTCGCATGAAAAAGAGTGTCTTGAATTTAGATAAATGTTCAATAAATTCATCAAACTATTTGAATAATTTTTTTATTAAGTTATAGCTATATTTTGCTAACAAATCATTTTTTGGCAAAACTATGGTTGAATGCCAAAATGAGCCATATAATTATGGGAATTCATTGAAGGGGCTGCCAAAGCTATAAGATTCATAAATAACAAACTTTTTAGAAGTTATAGCTATGTACCAGAGGATGTTTTGGCTAACATCATAGCCAGAGTTTAAAATAACCAATTAAACATACTAAATTTAGATCTAGTTGCACATTAAGTATTTAATGACTTTCACAAGCAATATACTTGCACAAAAAAAAACTCCATAAACACAACTTTTTACACAATAGTTAAGCATTACTATACCATCAGATTAGAAATTAAAATTTTAGCATGAATGTATGTGTCTTACCTCTTATTTTGTACAGAATTATGTTTTGATATCTGTGCCAAAACATGAACATGATAGAGGGAATGATCAGCATGGTGGAGTAAAATTGGCAAAGGAAGGGGCCTATACCATACAAAGGATGGATATAAATAGGTTGCTTTGACACAAAATTATATTTTTGACCAAAACATGATTCTATGCCAAAAATATGAAGCTGTGCAAAAAAAAAACACACACACACAACAAATCCATCATCAAAGATATTTGTATATAATAATCATAGCATCACTATCACATCAGTATGGGTAAGCATAACAATAGTAATAGTGTTTCTAGTATATGTCCAACCATAATGTGTCTGGAATTAAATTCATTTAGCAATTTATTGAACCACGTATATATCGGTAGGACATTCAGGTTGTCACTCAGGTATTTGCAATTTGATCCCCAGCTATAGTATATTTGCAGAAATTTTCCTCCAAATAGGGAGCGCAATCAAAGGATGCTGGGCATCTGGGTTGGCCGTTGCATGCACTTCCCAATTTACCCTGATAGCCAGTGGAAAATTTTCGTGGGGCCGGACCGGTCACCCCAGAGATAGTCAATGAGGCTAACTAGGATTTATCATTTTTTTTCATAATATCCAAAATGTGTTATGCCTCTGCTTGCTTTATTGAGCAATTGATTGATGATGTATTATCAGTCGACTAGTTGATTGTTATATAACACTCGAGTTCATCGGTTGATTCTTAAATTTATTGTGCCCGATTTATGATTACATTGCTCATAATTCATTAATCGACTACTAAGATCATTACACATCTTAAAGTATTTCAAAGTTGTATCAATTTTTAAAACTACAACTCTCTATCTATGCTATAAAATCTATGTCTAAGGGTACAATTGCACTCGAGATGATATAAAGAAGGTAATGAATTTGATTTGAAGTATTTCTGAGATATCTAAGACAATGAGTTTTGATTAAAATTAGTTGATAGCCTTAGAAATATCAGAATCACTTCAAACTAAGACTATTATATTCATGGGAGCTTCTTGAGTGTAACCATGCCCTTAGATCTAGAATCCACCATCTAGATTGAGAGATGTGGATTTTTAAAATCTTTATAACTTTAAAATAATTTGATACAAGTTTATTAAAGCGTCTAGACATGTCATACTTACTCACCAACACCATTAAATTATTCTTAGGACTCCCCTAATTGAGACCATATTAAGATTTTAAAATTTTGAACATTGTGAGGCCATCAATAAATTTTAATCAAAACTCATTAATAATCTTAGAAACTTCAAAATCACTTTAAACTAAAATCATTACACTCCTGAGAGTCTTTTGAGTGTAATCATGCTCTTAGATATGGATTCTACCGTCTAGATTGAGAGATTTGGATTTTTAAAATTTTTACAATTCTAAGATAATTTGACACAAACTTATTAACGGACTTAAGTATGTTATACTTATTCATCAACACCACTAGAGTGTTTTTAGGACTCCCTTGGTTTAGACCTTGCCATGATTTTAAAATTTTTTGAACGCTATAAAGTCGTCAATAAGTTTTGACCAAAACTCGATGATGACCTTAAGAACCATAGAATTATTTCAAACCAAAACCATTATACTCTAGGGAGATTTCCGAGTATAATTATATCCTTAGATTTGGATTTCATAGCTTAGATTGAGAGATGTGAGTTTTTAAAATTTTCACAACCTTAACATAATTTTGGCTTAATCTGGACTCTCAATCTAACTGTGAAATCTAAGTATGAAGGTATAATTATACTTAGTAGGCTCCTAGGAATCTTGGTTTGAAATGATTTTGAAATTTTCAAGATTATTAATCAGTTTTAATTAAAATTTATTGATGACCGTCAAATAGAAGAGGCTATTTCTTCTATTTAAATCTATAATTTTAAGTCCATCAAACTCTCTTTCTTTATAATATATTCGTAAAATAAAAATAATAAAAATAAATAAATAAAAAGTAGTATTATTTGTTGTCCCGGACCACCCCTACGGCTGTCCAATGGCCCAAGGCCAAAGCCTACCATGTGGCAATAATCCACCGCCCAAGAATATGCCATAAAAAGAATACACGAAAGTCCATTGGCCGTTATCGCCGTCTCCGTTCTCCTCCACCGCGAAACAGAGCCACAGAGAGAGAGAGAGAGAGAGAGAGAGAGAGAGATAGAGAGAGAGAGGCGAGGAATCGAAGCACAAGCACCACGTCGCCGTTCTTCTTCCTCCTCCGATTTTGACATCGTTCATGTCGAACTCCGTCTCCAAGAGACCCCTTCTCAAGCCCTTCTTCCTCCTCCTCCTCTTCCTCTCCTCCTTCCTTCTCCTCCGCCTCTTCCTCTCCTCCAACGCCAACGCCAACGCCAAGGCCGCCGCCTCTGTTTTCACCTCGTCTGTTTCTGAAGCGGCGCCTCCTCCTCCTCTGATTCGCATCCGGCGCACCTTCCGCTCCTACGACGACTACGTCAAGCTGCAGCTGAACAAGACGCTGGACTCCCGCCTCCGCCGCGTGTGGGCGACCCGGGACTGGGACCGCAAGGTCCGCGTCTTCACCCGCTTCTTCGCCGACCTCGCTGCCGAAGGCCTGCTCTCCAACTCCTCCGCGGCGCTCTGCATCGGCGCGCGCCTCGGCCAGGAGGTCGCCGCCCTGCGCGGCCTCGGCGTCTCTGGCGCCGTCGGCATGGACCTCGCTCCGGCGCCGCCGCTCGTCGTGCGCGGCGACTTCCACCGCCAGCCCTTCCCCGACGCCTCCTTCGACTTCGAGTTCTCCAACGTCTTCGACCACGCGCTCTACCCCGACCGCTTCGCCGCCGAGGTCGAGCGCACCCTGCGCCCCGGCGGCTTCGCCGTGCTCCACGTCGCCGCGCACCGCCGCGGCGACAAGTACTCCGCCAACGACCTCCTCGGCGGCGTCGACGGCCTCCTCACCCTCTTCCACCACTCCCGCCTCGTCCGCTCCCGCAAGGTCGACGCCTTCGGCCTCGACACCGAGGTCGTCATCCAAAAGCTCAAACACTAATAATCAATCTCCAATCCAATATTCATTCATTCATTTTCTTCCAATTCCAATTCCAATTCCAATTCCAACCAGAGAGACCGGGTTCCTCCTCTCTTTTATCATAATTCTGTCGACACGAAGGATCAAAAAACCATTCTCGCCAATCTCGCCAATCAATTTCCGCTGGCTCATCTTTGCATGTCTGCGCGTGAACAGTTCTCCTTTTCTCACAGCTTTTTGCTGCTTTTTTTTTTTTTAGTTTCTCTGAAAATCGGTTGGGTTCCAGAATAATTAGACATCTAAAGCGGCAATCATGGAAGCAGAGATGAGTGGAGTCCATCTTTAAATCCCAATTAATTAGTTAGCGGCCGGCCAAGGGGCAGGAAGAAGAAAACAAAGCAGCAGCTGTACATGGATAGATTTTTGCTCGTGAGTTGTGGCCAACTCTGCGGATGGACTCGTTCGCGGCTTTGCGTGTTCGTTGTGGCGTCACTTTCTTTTCTGTATGGACGCTTGAGCTACTTCCGAATTCGGTATTCTTATTATTCCTGTTATATATATATATATATATTGAACTGTGTTTTCTTTTTTTTTTCGGTGAAAGAAATTATTTTTTTATTGAAATAAAAAGGGTTGGGGTTTGGAGTTTTTGACGCATGGTAGTGGAGTGAGAACATTGTCGACGCATGAGATGAGGAACGCGTTTTCATACGGTGGCTCTCTTTATAAAAGTCATGGTTGTGGATGTAATGTCAAGATCACTAACTAAATTGTTTTTTAATATTTTATTTAAAAAATACAAATAAAATCAAAACATTATTTATGATGATCTTGATATTTACAACTCTAGTTTGATAAAATATGGATAATAAATAATATATGTTTGTTTTGCAATGGACCATTCAACTTTTCATGGATCATCTAAGTACCTTGATTTGGTCGTCTCATCGTCAACTTGGTTGCTATCCTAATGAACCTCATTCACCCATGATGCATGCCTTTTACTTCATCGAACTCAATTTGTAGATGGTCCTATGCATCTAATTAGTTCTTTGGAAGATGCATGTTTAATTGTTTCCAAGTTTTGATCATTCAAATGGCGCTTCTCCTCGTTTAGAATATATTTACTTTAGATTAAACGCTAAATTAATTAAAATTTAGCTCATTAACCATTTTTGAAGATGTACATATATATGAGTCTCTACCTAGCTTGGCTCATATTGTAGCTTGTAACGGAACCACAACCTTCCTCGATGAGTGGAACTCAAGTGAGCCAATGGGAAAGTTAAAAAGCTCGCCCTTTAATAAATATAAAATAATATTTTATCGAACTATGTACTTGTGTATTATCTAAAATATGTATTCTATTTTTAAATTGACTAAAGCGCATATCTCTTTTCATTAATATATACCTCTCTTCTTTTTCGTTATTCATCCGAACAAAAAAAATTCAAAGTGCTTTATTTTTTTCTGCTAAAAAAAAATCTAATCTCTCAATCCTCCTCCTCCATCGTCCCCTTCGCCTCTGCCTTCGCCTTCGCGAGCGGCGCAAAGAGACACGGTAAGTCGACGACAATTTGAGATAAGGCTAGAGCTTTACATCGTTCATGATGGGCTCTGAGAATTAGTAGTTTTTCTGATCGAGATTTAGAAGAAAGCAAACAACATGGAAGCTGTGACGAGATATGTCAAGAACACCGAACTGCGGCGTCATCTACTAGGCACTGATGCATCAAAGAAGCTAGTCACGAGGGACGAAAAATGAACATTTTCAGAGGATGAGATCGATCGACTTCAGCGATTCTTCGCTAGAGAGCGACTCCAGTCATAAGTCATAGGAGTGTTAATGTGTCCCTAATGACAAAGTAAGTTTTTTATTTTAGATCAAAGATGTGAACTTTGTGTGTTTTAGGATGGTTTTATTTTTTTTATCGATAGTTGCTTGATTAAATATCAAAGTGCAACTGAAGACAGAAACGAAGGCAAACGACGTCTGGTTGTTTGTGAAGGTTAGCATGGATGAGGCTCCTTACTTAAGAAAGATTGACCTTAAAATTTACAAGGGATACAAGGAGCTCAAGAAGGCATTAGATAACATGTTCAAATGATTTTTTCTTGGTAAACAAGCATGGCTTAATTGCTGCTATCATCATAAACTAATATGTGTTTATATTTCTCAATAATTATTATTGTTAATTATTAATTTTCATATCTCTTATAGGAGAAGTATTAAGAAAATTAGGTTGCAATGGATATGAATATGTTATCACTTACAAAGACAAAGATGATGATTTAATATTTGATGTTGTATGGAGATGTTCCTTTGTAGAAGAGTATCATGCACTAACTTGTGTGTGTTTAAGGAACTATTCCTTTTTCTTGTGAATGAACATGAATCTCTTTAATAGCTATTTGTAGAATATTTATATATTTTTGTAAAAGACTAGATAATAAAAAGATCTGAAGTAATAGGCCTGAAATCAAGACAACAAGAAGTCAACCAATTATACAAAGAGATACAAATAGAACTTGAACGTTTACTTCATAAACTAATTATTTTGTCCAAGTTCATAGACGTTGAACAGAGAAAGGAAAGATTGAAAGTGAATTTTAGATCACCTTATTATCCTTGTTTAGACAAGAAGTTAAAAATATAAAAAGAAAAATTACAAAACAAGATACTAAACGTGTTCAAGCATGCATTTAACTGAAAATATCATGCATGTTGTATATAAGATGTGCTATTATTGTGTGAAAGGAAAAAGAAACTATCAACTTGAGATCTATTATTGTTTGTCTGTTGTAAATTGATATTTGGTATGTTATAAAATGATCTTGTTTTTTTATTTGAAAAATATTTTATCCTAATCTATGTTGGTATTGAATTCTTATTGTAAATTGATACTTGAGAAACTATAGTTGAGTATTTTTTGTAAAATGATCTTGATTTTGACATATTAATAAACTCTTTTGTGGTGTCGATCAGTGAGTATGATCGTTATAACCCTAATAATATATTTTTAATATCATTTCTCATACTTGAATCGAGTTGAAAAGATCATTGCTCTCAATATAGTATATCACATTGTTGTTTGATGGTATGAATATATTCAGGAGCATTAAACGAGTATATAAGTCTTCGTTTGAAATTATTCTGAGTTCTTTAGGTCCATCAATCACTTTTAGATGAAATTGACTGATGGACCTTCGGTATTTAAAAAATAAAAAATTTAATATATTCAGAAAAATGAAAGTCCAAATAACTCATTTGTGGTGTTGGTCATTGAGTATGATCGTCGTGACCCTTATAATGTGCTTTTGATATCATTTATCATACTTGAATCAAGTTAAAAAAATCATTGCTCTTCATATGGTATATCGCGATTATGTTTGATGATATGAGTGTAATATGGAGACTAAATCAAACATATAGGAGTTTGTTTGGAGTGAATTGGATATCTTTATGTCCATTAGTCACTTTTGGGATGAAATCGATTGATGAACCTAGGACATTTTAAAAATAAAAAATTTAATTTTGTCCGACATAGGAGAGTTTTATGAACTCATTTATGGTGTCGGATAGTGAATATCAATGTCTTACTATTTACAATAAACTTTCGATATTATTTCTCAAGGAGGGAACGAGTTTAAAAAAATCTAGTTTAATACAGTGAATTGTGATGGTATTTGATGGCATGCGTATAATAAGAAAATTGAGCTGAGCATGTAGGATTTTGTTTGGAGTGATTTGGACATCTCTAAGTACATCAATCACTTTTAAAATGAAATTGATTGATGGACCTAGGACATTCTAAAACATATCAGTCTATCTCATGGAAAAGATCAGCAACACATTATATGTATAGTTATATAGCAACTATGCTTAAGATAAAAGTGGTTCTTCACCCAAAAGTAATTTGGACTAGAGTTTTATCATTTACTGAAGCTTATGTATGTGTAAGAAAAAGGATTGATAAAAAGGATGGCTTAGTTCAATAATCTCCAAGTATTCCTAAATTGTCGATATCTTTAAAGAGTGTGGCTTTAATTGGTATTTTGAGGGAAGTTCTTGTAATTCCTTGGCAATCCAGTAAATTTGATAGCTAGCTGCATATAAATCCTTAGTATTCTGTTCTGGTAAGGATTACCATCATGAAGTAGAGATTGTAACTCAACTGCACATATAATAGTTAACTTAATTAGCTAGTATTACTGACAAAAATCATTTTAGGAGTTTGAGAAATGTTATTTTAACTGGTAATGCATGCAATATTACTCATGAATGAATAAATAGTTTATTTAAAAATAAATAAATATGAGAAGAAATAATATATCGTGCCACAGCAACGTCTCATTCTTCAGCTTATAGCTTATCCATAAACGGTTCAAACTTATCGAACTCTCCTCTTTTAAGTGCAAAAACTTATAAAGTAATCATACCAATCATGATTAAAAAGATTAATGTTTGGAGAAAATATAGAAGCTAAGCAAGATAGAACTAACTAACAATTTGTTTTTTAAAAAAAGAAGGAACTACCTGTTTCTACCAGTAGAAAGATCAAACATATTTAAAGTAGTGTTATAGATGTTTTTCTCCTTCCTCTAAAATATGACCCTCATGCATAGTTCTTCTTCCTTTCGCATTTACAGTGACAGTGTCACTTGTGCATGTTTCTGAAACAACCTCAATCTTGTATGAGTCAAAAGGAGTAGTTCTTTGCACATATCTGAATATGACATGAACCCTTCAGAATCATCCCATAGTTCGAGCGCAATATTCATAAGATGTTCCGATAATGAATCAACTAGTAAGATATTCATAGTTAAGTAGTTCTTCGCACATATCTGAATATGACATGAGCCCTTCAGAATCATCCCATAGTTCGAGCGCAATATTCATAAGATGTTCCGATAATGAATAAACTAGTAAGACTTTTCGTTCATTATCCGGATTGGAACACCTTCTTGCTCAAGTTTCCATAACAATTCATCAAGCTGATTTATCAACCATCCGACTCCTTGATTCGGGTTATAATTAAGCTTCTTAATCTTGTCCCATAGTTCATTTTGTCGCTCTATGCGGCTAGTCATGATGTCAGTCGTTCGTGTTATCTGAAAATTGAAATTAAATAAGTCAGTACAAAACTGACTTAATTCAATTTATTCAGAATCAACAATATTAGTCAAGAAAAACAAATCTTCTTGATTTTCAAGAGTTTGAACCGACTGAACCATTTTTGTTAATTCGTTAACAATGTCCTTCCGAATTGAATCTTTCTTAATTGAAATAGTCCAATTTGATCAATATGGAAATGAAACTAATTCAATTAAACATATTGTCTATGGTCGGTTGGTTAGTATCAAATGTTGGGATGTGTATGCCAAAGGTTCGATTCCTTGCAACACCATTTAAATCCCCTTTTTTTTATGTTTGGGCTGATCTATTTGATTTAATTGGGCTGACCCAATTAAATAACATACCAACAGCCTATTTGGTTTAATTGGGTTGACCCAATTAACTAAATTCCAGGCCAATTATAATCAAATTTTGCAATAGCATTTATTGAAAAAAAAAACTTTAAAAGAAAACTTAGGTATTCTTACTTCCGAACCTTTTAATTTTATTAAGTTCCCCCTTTTTTTTCGTTACTGTGCACGAAGCACAGTTTGTTCGTCTTTTCTTTTTCTCGCCGAAGTCAGTGCCCTAAACACGCTTCGTTTCTTCTGCCGCCTACCGACGCCAGCCCTGCCGGCGCTAGCCCCGCCGGCCAGCCTCAGCCCCCCGCCGGCGCCAGCCCCTCCGGCGCCAGATCCTCACTAGCCGCCGACGGCAGCTAGTGGGTTGTTGAGTTTGTTGCCGAACAAACCAAGACGAGCCGAACGAAGGGGAAAAAAAACTTAACAGGTAATTCGACATCGCTCTGATACCAATGTAGAATACCTGTTGAAGCGTGCCTCGACTCCGGCTCCGGCAGGCGGCTCCACCAGCAGCGATAGCTTCTGTCGGAAGAGTAATCACGAACGGAAAACCCTTCTTCGTTCCACAAACCAAATCCTCAGTCGGATGTTCTTTCCTTATCTCCGGCACAGCACCTCTCCGGTAGCGTCACCTCTCTGGAACGGATCCACTTCTCCTTTGCTTTGACTTGGACGCCACAAGCACACAGCCACTGGTTTCCTCTTCCACACTCTCCTGCAGAGCCTTCCTCTCCCTTTTATAGGGAGAGGCTGCGATCATCAGAGTGTACGCAGTGGGAGCGTGGAGTGGTGGGCGTGGTGGACGCAGCGAAGGTGTGGGCGAGCGGTTACCCAAACCGTTGGTGGTTACTGAAACCACTCGCCACTCGTCCACTAACAGTCACATCGAGTTGCGGCTTCATGTACCGGGCACTGATGCATCAAAGAAGCTAGTCACGAGGGACGAAAAATGAGCACTTCCAGAGGATGAGATCGACTTCATCGATTCTTTGCTAGAGGGCGACTCTAGTCATAGGAGTGTTAATGTGTCCCTAATGGTGAAGTAAGTTTTTTATTTTGGATCAAAGATGTGAACTTTGTGTGTTTTAGAGTGGTTTTATTATTTTTTATCGATACTTTTTTTATGAAATACCAAAGTGCAACTGAAGACAGAAACGAAGGCAAACGACACCTGGTTGTTTGTGAAGGTTAGCATGGATGAGACTCCTTACTTAAAGAATATTGACCTTAAAGTTTACAAAGGAGACAAGGAGCTCAAGAAGGCCTTGGATAACATGTTCAAGTGATTTTTTCTTGGTAAGCAAGCATGACTTAATTGCTGCTATCATCATAAACTGATATGTGTTTATATTTCTCAATAATTATTATTGTTAATTATTAATTTTCACATCTCTTATAGGAGAAGTATTAAGAAAATTAAGTTGCAATGGATGTGAATATGTCATCACTTACAAAGACAAAGATGGTGATTTAATATTTGATGTTGGTTGGAGATGTTCCTTTGGATTGAGTATCATGCACTAACTTGTTTGTGTTTAAGAAACTATTCCTTTTTCTTGTGAATTAATAGGAATCTCTTTAATAGCTATTCATAGAATATTTATATCTTTTTGTAAAAGACTAAAGATAATGAAAAGATCTGAAGAAGTAATAGGCCTCGAATTAAGACAACAAGAAGTAAACCAATTGTACAAAGAGATACAAATAGAACTTGAATGTTTACTTCATAAACTAATTATTTTGTCCAAGTTCATAGACGTTGAACAGAGAAAGGAAATATTGAAAGTGAATTTTAGATCACCTTATTATCCTTATTTAGACAAGAAGTTAAAAATATAAAAATAAAAATTATAAAACAAAATGCTAAACGTGTTCAAGCATGCATTTAACTAAGAATATCATGCATGTTGTATATAAGATGTGCTATTATTGTGCGAAAGAAAAAAGAAACTATCAACTTGAGATCTATTATTATGTGTCTGTTGTAAATTGATATTTAGTATGTTATCAAATGATCTTGTTGTTTTATTTGAAAAATATTTTATCCTAATCTATGTTGGTATTGAATTCTTATTGTAAATTGATACTTGAGAAACTATAGATGAGTATTTTTGTAAAATGATCTTGATTTTGACATATTAATTAACTCTTTTATGGTGTCGATCAGTGAGTATGATCATCATAACCCTAATAATAGGTTTTTGATATCATTTCTCATACTTGAATCTAGTTGAAAAGATCACTACTCTCAATATAGTATATCACATTGTTGTTTGATGGTATGAATATATTCAGGAGTATTAAACAATTATATAGATCTTTGTTTAAAATTATTCTGAGTTCTCTAGGTCCATCAGTCACTTTTAGATGAAACTGACTGATAGACCTTCACTATTAAAAAAATAAAAAATTTAATATATTCAAAAAAATTAAAGTCCAAATAACTCATTTGTGGTGTTGGTCATTGAGTATGATCATCGTGACCCTTATAATGTGCTTTTGATATCATTTATCATACTTGAATTGAGTTAAAAAAAATCAATGCTCTTAATATAGTGTATCACGATAGTGTTTGATGGTATAAGTGTAATATGGAGACTAAATCAACATATAGGAGTTTGTTTGGAGTGAATTGGACATCTCTAAATCCATTAGTCACTTTTGGAATGAAATCGATTGATGGAACTAGGACATTCTAAAAATAAAAAATTTAATTTTGTCCGACATAGGAGACTTTTATGAAGGATAGTGAATATCAATGTCTTACTATTAATTTACAATAAAATTTCGATATTATTTCTTAAAGAGGGAATGAGTTTAAAAAAATCTAATTCAATACGGCGAATCGTGATGATATTTGATGGCATGAGTATAATAAGAAAACTGAGTAGAGTATATAGGATTTTGTTTGGAGTGATTTGAACATCTCTAGATCCATCAATCACTTTTAAGATGAAATCGATTGATGGACCTAAGGCATTCTAAAACATATCAGTCTTTCTCATACAGAAGATCAGCAACACATTGTATGTATAGTTATATAGCAACGATGCTTAAGATAAAAGTGGTTCTCCACCCAAAAGTAATTTGGACTAGAGTTTTATCATTTACTAAAGCTTATGTATGTGTAAGAAAAAGGATTGATAAAAAGGATCTCTTAGTTCAAATCTTCAAGTATTCCTAAATCATCGACATCTTTGAAGAGTGTGACTTTAATTGATATTTTGAGGGAAGTTACTGTAATTCCTGGGCAATCAAGTAAATTTGATAGCTGCATATAAATCCTTAGTATTCTGTTCTGGTAAGGATTATCATCATGAAGTAGAGATTGTAACTCAACTGCACATATATTAGTTAACTTAATTAGCTAGTATTACTGACAAAAATCATTTTAGGAGTTTTGAGAAATGCAATATTTGAACTGGTAATGCATGCAATATTACTCATGAATGAATAAATAGTTTATTTAAAAATAAATAAATATGAGAAGAAATAATATATCGTGCTACAGCAACGTCTCATTCTTCAGCTTATAGTTTATCCATAAATGGTTCAAACTTATCCAACTCTCCTCTTTTTAAGTGCAAAAACTTATCAAGTAATCATACCAATCATGAATAAAAAGATTGATGTTTGGAGAAAATATAGAACCTAAACAAGATAGAACTAACTAACAATTATTTTTTGTGAAAAAAAGAAGGAACTACCTGTTTCTACCAGTAGAAAGATCAAACATATTTAAAGTAGTGTTATAGATGCTTTTTTTCCCTCTAAAATATGACCGTGATGCATGGTTCTTCTTTGTTTCGCATTTACAGTGACAATGTCACTTCTACATGTTTCTGAAACAGCCTCAATCTTGTATGAGTCAAAAGGAAGCTTCTTACCTCTGGGGCATAACTGAGTTAGTTACGATGCTTCTTGTCTCCGAAGCATAGTTGAGTTAGTTACGACGCAGCAGAGTTGCAGAAGAGGACAAGGGTTCGAATCCTGGCGAAGCCAAGCAACCCCCTCCTACGTCGTGACTAACTGCAGCTTCTCGATTTACCTCCTCATAGATGGTTGTGGGGCCGACTGTGTGGAGCCGCTAAGGTGACGGATTCCACCTTTTTACAGAAGAAAAGGAAGCTTCTTCCTTCACAATTGGCAATTTCATCATCCACTTTAAGCCTTGTCAAAACTTTGATTCTAATAGACCCCCCATAATGGTTAAAAGTAGAGAGATGCGGAAAAAAACATGAGTATAGAAATCAGCATGAGGGCTTAAGCAATAAAACATGACAATAACTTACAAGATCTCCACTGGATTCCTTAGCAATAGCAACTTTTAGTTTCTCCAACTTTTCATCATTAGATAGATGGCTGAGATGAAACAGATGCATGCCCAATGATAGACTTACTAGTAGAGGGAGGAAGAACTCTTTCAGGTTTTTGGTCTTAAGAAGATCGACAATACAGTATTACTGGACTTTAGTAAATCAGCAACAACGTGATCTTCTAAAGACTATCAACAATGTATTATTGGTCTTCAGAAGAAGACCAGCAATACAGAATCACTTAGAGATAGAGGCAGACTCATACGTTTTAGAATGCTTTAGGTTTATCAATCGATTTCATCCCAAAAGTAGATGATGAACCTAGAGATGTCCAAATCACTCCTATGTGCTTGACTCAGTCTTCTTATTACATTCATGATGTTAAACACCATCGCGATATACTGTATTGAACTTAATTTTTTAAATAAGTTCTTACCTTAAGAAATGATGTCAAAAGCTCATTATAAATGGTAAGATGATGATACTTACTATTCGACATCACAAATGAGTTCATGTAACTCCCTTATGTTGAACAACATTAAATTTTTAATTTTTAGAATGTCTTAGGTTCATCAACTGATTTTGTCACGTTTCGAGAGACGACTGTTTAAAAAATTTCGGTAGCATCTCCCCTGGAACAATTTAACTTTTCCTGAATATATATTAAGATACAGGCCCACACGACCGTTCTACAATATAACATATGTATCCAACAAGGCTAAACTACATAAATAAGGGCTCATATGGCCACAATCACATGCTACAACACATGCATCAAATATAGCAACCACCACAACAACAAATCCACATACAACGAAAATGTCAAAACACATCAAAAGTGCTCACGACAAAAAAAAATCCAATGACAAACTCCACAATACACATCGAAAACAATCCAGAACCACACAACCAAATAAAATCCGAAAACCATACGAAGTAACTCAACTGATACTTCTCCTACTGTGAGATGGGGGCAGTCAGGCAAAACTCTAAGCTTCAAGACAATATCCTTATCTGCTACCTGAGGAGACAGAAAAATCCCTGGTGAGTATAAAATACTCAGTGAATACTAGAATGGAATGACACAATATATATATATATCAACATGGATATCAAAGATATACAGTCTCAATATGATACTTAAGGAACAAGATCAACATACTACGTACCATTAACATGAATCATACAATACGAGAATAATGTATGTCATGTCACACAAATGTAACAACCATATAACAACAAGTGCACAATCATAATCATATAACAACAAGTGCAACAACCATAAATGTAGTAAATAACTATCAACAAACGCATGTACATATGTAACACACATCAACGGTAATATGCATGGTCACTGTCGGCTCGCCACCTGATGAGTTAGAGTAATTTGTATGCACTTTATTGATTCAATTTTGGGTTCTTGTATGAAAATAAATTGCTTAATGATTTAATTTGATTATATTTGTGATATGTTGCATAATTGGATGGTTGATGATAATTTTTATGATTTAATAGCTAATTTTACATTAATTGAATTTGATTTGTTGTAGGGCTCAAATTGAACCAAGATCGAACTTAACCGTGATCGAATCGAGCCAAGAATGACCCAATTGATCGATCCAACCTCATGAATCAAGATTCAAGTGCGATTAAGATGGAACTCATGCGGATTGGAGCCAATTTGGAACTAAATTGAGTGAATTTGATTGAAACAGACTAACCTGGATCGAACTCAGGTCAACCGAACCCGCTGCTAACCTAGCTTTAACGAGAAAGCTACAGTGGCAAGAAAATTGCAGTTATTGTAGCACTATAGTGTAGTCTTCTTCCTTCGGCTGTTCTTCATTTTTCTTCGCTATTTTCGCGACCAATGATAACTGACTATTTTGTCAGAACAGTGAAAAGGAAGAGGGATATTAAAAGAAAGAGAATGGAAAGGAATAGCCAATTTAAAAATGAGGATTTTGAGTAATATGTAAAATCAAATATATGATTAAGTAAAATGCCGAATATAAAATTATGATGCACACTTTGAATATTCTTAAAATTAGATATACTTAAAATATAAATAAAAAAATCATAACTTGATGCAACAAAACTCATATTAACACATGCATATCTTATTTTGTATTTATCTCCTAACAATATTTGATAAAATGCTATCTTAAAATTCTTGAGAATGTTTTGTTTAAAATTTTTTTATATGTATAGTATTTTTTTAACCATCTCTATTAGTCTTTCTACCTATCAAATAAAACAATTATATACAGTCTCGAAACATAACAACATTTCTATACTAATTCTTTGGGACATAACATAAGTGACAAAATATAAGTGACACAAATAAAAACATCTAGATTAATTCATATTCGTTCGGCATCATTGATTCTTAAAAAGTCTAATTGTGAATGTAAACTATTATATATTTTTCAAATTTACTCGGATGATTAATAAAAACTTTTGTAGAATTAAATCAATTATCTTCAAAATTAATCGATTCAAAAATTAAATACTTGGATTATCCCAAAGAAATCATATATATATAGGGATATACCTTATCTTCTCCTAATTGAGGTTAGACAAGGTGAAGTCCTAGTTGAGGCTAGGCAGAGAAAGTCCTAGTTAGATGCTAGGTAGAGGAAGTCTTAATCTGGAGCATTGGGTAAGGAAATCCTAGTTAAAGGTTAGGCAGTTCTAATTAGAGACTAGGAGAAGTCGTCATATAGAGGATTAAGATTTCTCGCTAGTCTTCTAGTTAAACTAATATGACTAGACTTTATTCACATTCTAACATTAAGTCATATTTGAATCAACCCTTGATCAAACTGACTAGACCTAGATGTATTGTCAAATTTTAAAATTCTAGGATCAAACCTAGTGTTTCTTGCAAACACTTTCTCCCTCTCAAATAAAACAATTATATACGATCTCAAGACATAACAACATCATATATCCATATAAATTCTTTGGGACATAGCATAAGGTAAAACATAAGTGACACAAATAAGAACATCTACGATTAATTTATATTTGCTCAACGTCATTGATTCTTAGAAAGTTCAACTGTGAATGTCAAATTATTTTATAAATTAATCGATTCAAAAATTAAATATTTAGATTATATATATATATATATATAGGGATATATCTCGCTGGACAGTATTGAAATACTTTTGGTGGCATTAGACAGAGAAATATTGTCTTATGTACACAAAATTCCATACGGAGGGGAAAAGTGTAGCTGTGCCATCACTCTCAGACTCAGCAGTCACATGCATGGCACACAATGTGTTTGTTTACATGTGGCAGTGACCATGCTAGCTACCTTGGATTTTTTTTCCTATTTATTTATCACATTAACATCTTTTAGTAATCCTTATAAAATAAATATTTTTATATTAATTCTAAAATTAACTTTTAATATCCTTGATGGTGGTGGTGGTGGTGATGGTGGAGTGAAACCAATGATCAAAATTATTATGTGAGGTTGGTTGAATTGATCGATCAAATTGAGTATATATGTATAATTTGTTATAAGTTTTCATTTTATAATCTAAAATTCCTTCAATTTTTCAATTTATCACCCATATTTATTGTTGATAGCTCTCATGTACTCATCAAACAAGAAATTTTCTCATCACCTCCTCATTAAAATTAGATAAAGTTATTTATATTCTAAATTTTTTCATGATTTTATTATCTATTAGCTCTCTTACCAAATCCTTAAATTGTTACAAAGTTTTTTATCCCATCGATACTATTTTTAATATTTATGAATATTGAATATTATTAGGAGTGTATGAATATGCATGTAATCTACTACTTGAATGAAATTTCAATGTGAAGCATGCAAGTTGGGTAAGCATCATCATGTACTATTTGCTTCTAGTACTCATGAATGTTCCTCTTCCCCCCTTTAGTCCCTTTCATTCTAACAAATTAAATGGGGTCCTAGTTCTATACCTAGCATTGATGGGTTTCATTATTATTGTTTTTTTAAAAAACTTTTATTGATGATTCTACAAGTACCTATAACATAAGTTTACTTGCTTAAAACTTGTTCTTAGGCTCTTGATATATTAAAAATAAATATTATGAAATAGAAACAAAATTCTCTACCCGTATCAAAATGCTGTACACAAATAATTGTAACGACCCGGCCCCTCGGCCACTTGGGCGGCCCAACTAGCGGCCCATTTGGCGGCCCAATCGGCGATCCCTTGGGCGGCCCAACTAGCGGCCCCCTTGGGTGACCCATGTCGTCAATCGACGACCCTCGGCCGTGTCGTTACTCACTAGGTCTTTCCACCCCTGGCCAGTGGATTTTTGCCTCCCCCAGGATTCGAAAATTGTTACGCCCCGGGAGACGGCTTTCCGAGAAATTTCGGCAGCATCTCCCCTGTAACAATTGACTTTCCCTGAATACATACACATATATAAGGCCCACACGGCCAATCCATAACAGGCTATGGATTTAAACAAGTAAAATAGACATAAATGTGACCCACACGGCCACTCAACACATCCTACTATAAAATCACAACCACGCATGTATATATATAAAATCCGTAAAGGAGTTCGGTAACAACTCGAAAATGGAAATCAGAAATATATCGAACAGCGGAAAACTAAGTACTCAAGTGGAAAACTCATCGAGAAATCCAATAAGTTCAAATACATGTATGCGGAATAGTAAATAAACCAAAAGCTCAATAGTTCGGGACTAGCAGTGCAGCTCTCCAGACGGCATCAACCTGAAATACAATACAGGTAAACGGGGTGAGTTCCAAAAGAAACTCAGCGGGTATCTAGCAGATATGTGTATAAAGGCTATCAACAGTAATAACATGCTGTACAGTCTACTGGAAGGTAAATAAGATAGACAACTGAACAACAGTAGATCTGTACACACCAGAGTCCGATAAACAATAGTAAGGTGGAAGGTAATCTCCAAACCAACAAATAGGTATCCTATGCATGCATGTCATCCAAGTGCATCAAACAAGTGCAGCAATCACAAACAAATGCAATAGTGCAGTATGCACATGGTGCAATGCATGTCCTGGTCACCCCTGACGCCAGTCAGATCAGTCACCCCTCTAGCGGTGAGGTCGCGTGGGAGCCAAAACCCGTCAGAGTACTCATCCGCAGTGGTGAAGTCGAGTGGGTAGGGCTGTGACCTCTGTGCACTCTGCCGTCACCGCTCCTGCGAGACCGAGTGGACAGGATGTCCTCAAGGTGTACACCTATCCTGGTACCCAAATCATAAGTGGGCGAGCAAGCTCTCATCTCCTGGTCACAATGACAGAGGAGGGATCCCTGTATGCTACCACGCTACGAAACCACTATCCTGGGTGGCCTAGCGGAAGCTCCTGTCAGGGCAAGTATGCACCAACCTAAAGGTTTCCACTAACCCATGAGTGGAGTGTGTGTGTAAATCATATACGAGTGACGGGCTCAAACTGTGCTACTACTATAATAGGAGCGACTCGACTAAAATAGGAGCAGGAGCCGATGATCACAAGACATGCAATTACACACACCCTTTGGTTGGTAGCCCGCATGTAACTGACGCCGGACTCAACAACAATGGAATCCCGCACGTCAGTTATGCAATATATGCAAGCATGATGTATGACACTAGTCCATGCAGCATATATCCAAATGCATATCCATCAGTATGATCCATGCACCACCTATCCATCTACAAGTCCATGTCATATGCTCCCATAATCAGAATGATATAAGGTATCACGTCTAGTATAAACACCGATACAGAGCAAGATAAATCCAACTAAAGCATATGAACAGGTATCAGGTGGTATCAAAACTCCATAGGTATCAGATATCTAAACATGGCAAAGGTATCAGATATCTAAACATGGCAAAGGTATCAGATGATATCCAGAAAGAAATAACTGATAACCAGAATATAAGCATGTGTAACTGATGACAAAGTCAGATCCAAGCAGCATGTATAGTCCAAATGAGCAGAAATATAATTACTGGAATCTAGCAATTTACACATATCTGTAAGCCTATCTATAAAAGATAAGTCAAGGTACCCGCCTTCCGATTGGTTGCGTGTAATCGTAAAAAATCCGAATATAATGTCCGCAACCAATCAACCAAATCAAAGTCCTACAATTATTATCGAAATCCATAAATTCCAAAATATATATAAACACCAACCAAATCGAACCCTAACTGAACTAGGGTTACACTTTTCAATCGAATCAATAATCCATTGTAAATCACTAATAATCCAACCAACAAAGAAAACTCACCTCTTCTTCCTTGCTGCCACCAATCAACCGAAATCCCAACTCAAAGGAAGTCTACTGATCTGTTCCAAAACAGAATCACCACTATTTTTCTTCCTTCTGCCAGACATCAACACAATCCAGTGATCAGTGATCCACCACACCCAAGTCCTAAACAAGTCCAAACTGAAATGAACCAACAAGAAGAACTCACCTCAAGGACCTGCTATCCGTGCCCTAGATCTGTTCTCCCTCTGCTTCTTCCTTCGCGGCAGCAACCCGACACAACCACCAATCGGCCAACAATCCGAATGAGTTCCTGATTCAAGATCCAAAGCCATGAACCCTAAATCTAATCTCAACAAAAAAACGAAACCCACAAATCCAACTCACACTTACCCGATTCTTTTTTCCCCTTCTCCGTCGCCGGCACTGCCCAAAGCTCCAACGCTAGAAACCCGAACCCTAGCCTGCGCCGCCGTCCGAGAAACGCTAGCACAAACCCAACTGCAACCGAGGAAGGGAAGTGGCAACCGGAAATCGCGATCGACGAAGAAGGAGGAGGAGTAGAGGGAGTCGCGATCGGGTAAACGGCCAGCACCGTCGGCTGGCAGCAGCCGTGAGGTCGCGGTGAAGAACAGAGCTCAGGCGCTGCAGCTCCGCGGCTGCTCTTGCGTCGGCGACGAAGCAACGGAGGCGGAGGTAGAGCGCCGTTCGGGAGAGGAAGCGCAGAAAGGGGCTCGCGATCGGGATCTCGGCGGAACACGCGAGGTACTGTAGATTCCTTATTGGATGGTTTTTGGCTTAACGGGTTGGGTAATATCCAATATCCATTAACCTTAAACCATTAATCCAACTGATCTGGTCGAGCCAGCCTAAATCAGCCGAACCCAAACCCGAACTCAATCTGACACGAACCGGTACTGTAGCAAACCGGGTTTGAAATTGGTTCGATTGGTTCAGGGGTCAAACGACCTCCGATTTGGTCCAAACAAGTTTCGTTTGGTTCGTCTTCGCGAGACGAATCTTTTCGTATCCATGGTAAAATTTTTCGGTATCTTACATCCTCCCCCACTAATAAAAATTTGGTCCCCAAATTTCTATCTACGTACTATAGTGCCAAAATACTATATTTCCAATGACTGTCATACAGCTGTGAGCACTGCCACAGCTAGACTCGTCTAGAAACCTGCAGCAAATGTTAGCAATCCACCCCAGTCTCTGCTAGCAACTTGATCTAACTGTCTGAACATGAGCACCACCACCACACGCCTTTGCTTGTTTCTTGACCAATAGCACACCCAGAACCTGTCACTACCAGGCTTTACTCCCCACTATAATTGACCATCTATGAGGGATTAATTATCACATCACATCTAACTTCAAGCTAGTAAATAATTCCTCAGTATGATTCCAACTCATGTACAAAGTTTGAATTGACCTAAGATTGGCATACAAATGAGATCTACATGGTATCATTAACAAATCATAAATAAACATGCATTTACTCCAAGCTGATAGAGCCAAATCAGAAGGATCTGCGATTATAAAGTTTACCTCTTGTACTATTTTTCAATCAAGAGATTTTTTTGTGAATTATCAATAACAATAATCCAACTCTTAACCTTCTGTAGTGAACACAACAAAAAATAATGAGGTTAAGCTAATCGAAGTGCATAAATAATTGTGGTTGATCATGTTTCCTGTTGCAGATAGAAATTTTCTAGCATTCTTTTGAGCAATGAAATCACAATGATCTTTTTTTCTTCTTTTGTTAAGATAAAAACACCATACAGTTCAAAACATATGAAAAATGGGAGAACTAAAGAAAACATCACCTCAATCTTTTTTTATTGTCAAGATCAGGAGTTGGAAATTGTTTTGAAATGGTAATAATGAAACCAACAAATTAAATGCACATGAGCTCATGGAACTTGGTTCAATGACACTAACACAAGACACTACATAAAATTGAACATGGCATACCTCTAAATCTATGGTTGAAGATTTAAGGATACTTAAAAAAGAACACCTAGCAGTCTTAATTCTCAAATTCAATTTATTGTTAATGCTAAGTAGCTTGAAATAAAAGTTCCATCGTCTAGAGGATCCAATCCAATTTCAAAGTATGTTCATGAAGTCATACCAATAGATTTTGGTAAAGAGCTCAACTTGTAGATTTAGAGTTCAAAATCTCCCAGTCACAATCAAGCAGAACAAAGTAAGAACCTAATAATGACAGTGTGTACACCATGAAGAAATGACTTAATTAGCACAAATAGGCCCATCGTCAAATGAAGAAAAAGAAAACAAAGGTAATAGAAGGTCAAGCTAAGACTCATACTAATCAACTATAATATGTTATAAATATTTGATTAGGACACAATTTAGTCGAAAATTTGGCTTGTATTGCTTGGAAAGAGTTCAATCTACAGATTTATGGTTAAGACATCCTATTAGCACTACAACAATAGATCATCATAGCACAATTAGGTTTTTAATTTTTTTTTTTTAGTGAATAAGAAATTCAAAGAAAATTTAAACTTCAAATCTTTTTTAGCCATATCATAGTTAATTTCATATTGACCAGGAGTTAAATGACTATCATCAAGTTGTGTTACACCCAACTACTTGGAGTTGATTACATGGATCTTATTCTTCAGTACTATAATTTTCATTATGTTAACTCTACACCTTCCCCCTCTAGCTTTAATAGATTCTACTTTCTAACTGTAGAATCAATTTGGCATTTTTTGAATATCTTCACACCATTTAAACTATTTTCTATAATTTTCCATACGTTGGAGTTGCACCTAATTGCTGTTGGATAATAATATATAATTTTATTTTACTTTTCTAGTAATACCATTAACCACATTCCTATTCTAATCTTTGATGCATTGTTTTACCAACTACTCAACATTCACATCCATAAGATATTGTGAGTTGTAACACTTCCAAAAGTTTTCCTTTAAGCTAAGAGACACATGATAATCACACATAGCTACAAAAGCTCTTTTCCATATCAACCATCCATTCTTTCCCAATGATCGATGCCTGATTCAACAACTTAAACCCTCTATAGACAGAGCAAAATTTTATGTCAAACTTTATTCTAATAAAGTATTAAAAAGTTTTTCATTCATTCCTTGAGCATTTCATAATTCTGAAAATTTTGTTAAATAGATTAATTAACCAAATTATACCTTGTACTACTAATGCACACATTCAGTTGACACTAGCTAAATTTCTTAATAAAAAGTACAAAAAATGATTTTATGTACACCATAAGAAAAATGACTAACAAGTGAGTAAAATGAATCTCCAACTAGTTAAGCCCTTAAAAGCATCTGAGTTAAGTGATTACTCTGGAGCATGATAACCAAAGGTACCCAAGACTCGTGTAGAATGTAGGCGAGCTGCCATATCAGGAGCCTGATTTGAAAGGTTAAAATCTGCAATTTTGGCTCTAAAATCCTCAAAAAGGAGGACATTACTTGATCTGATATCACGATGTATTATAGAAGGCTGAACCTTCTCATGAAGGAATTCTAGCCCCTTTGCTGCATCAACAGCTATCCTCACTCTTTGTGCCCAATCCAATGCTGGACCAGGTTGTGCCCCTTGAACTCCTTTTCTTCCTGCAGTTTTTAAAAGAAATAAAAAATTTCAAGTTCCTGTCATAAAGCTGCTGAAATAAGTAAATTAGCTAAGCATAGAAATACAATGGAGAAGTTAGTATAACTATCCTGTACCATGCAAAACATCATGCAATGAGCCCATGGTTGCAAACTCATAAACCAACAAACGCATATTCTCCTCAACACAGTATCCCAGCATTTCCACAAAGTTTTCATGCTTCAACCTTGAGACCATAGAGACCTAATGTCAGGAAAAAGTGCTGTAGTTATTATGCCTTTCCATGTTAGGGTACATGTTTATGTCAGGAAGTCCACTGCAGACAAGTAAAGGAAAACCTGAGTCAAAAATTCAGAGGAGTTGTCTTCTGATGTAGAATCAAGCTTTTTCACAGCAATCTGCTTCTCATCCTCTAAAGTGGCAAAGTACACCCTTCCATATGATCCTTCACCTACTAAAGCTTTTGACCCAAAATTATCAGTCTTCTCTTTCAACTCTTCAAAAGACAACATGGGCACCTCGATAGTTGGAGGTGCTTTTGGTGCTTCACTTCTTGGAGCAGTGTACTTTGAACCCTTCACACCTGGAATATAAAAGGAATTCAGCTATGATGCAGAAGCAGCTTGCTAATATCTCAAGCCAAAAGCAACAGATCCAAGATTACCTAGTCTAAGTTCAGCGCATGAACAAATTTAAATAGTTGTTTAACCGCATATGAATGGTGCACTTATGCAGTTTAGCACTAGTAAGATTTTGATATTGCAAATGAACTATATTACAGAAAGAAGAGATGAAAAGACAACCCTTCTATTATTAAAGTTTCCTTAAACTAGAATTTTCTGTGATCAAGAAGATACTCCATGTTTTTTTATACAAATCAATATTTAACTCAAATTAATTTATCTACTCAATCTTTAGAATTAATTGCCTATGCCTGTTGTTCAAATATATGCTAAATTCTCCACCACATTCTCCTTAAACAAAACTTGCATACTAAAAAGAAATAAAACAGCAAGTAAATCTGCCCATTCAATAACTATAGCTAACCAACACATTTTTCACAAAGAAATATGGTATTAGTAATGACAATTTTGCAATGAGAAAGTAATTTCTATAAATCGTAGGGTAAAATGCATACCATCTGCATTATTGGTTTGGTCCTTCAGGTGTTCATCTTCTTGGGGATGATAAGACTCAGCAACATTACATGAACAACACAGCCAGCGTCGCATTGTGTATCCTTCTTTAATATACTTCTTAAATGTGCCTTAATATTGAACAACAGACAATCAAGAATAAAAAAAAGCTTATTTGATCTACAGAAAAGCAGACAAATATCTAATAATATCTTGTGGAATTATTACCTGGAGATGTGTCTAAAAGAGTATTTGATCATGTGTGCAAGCATTATTCCTAAACAAATTAAGACCCACTATCATGCTACCTAATATGACAACTCATCATAATACAATCATATTGTTGAAGCTAAAGCGACTGACAGGATTATTAATAATCACAATCAATTACGTGTAGGTCCCAGTTTTCTAATTGATTGTGATGAAGATGCATACAGTTACGGGTAAGTATTACGTGCACTCAATTGTGAAGCAGCTGAACGAGTATTCCTCAGGGCAGACATCGTTAAATCATGCATAGGAAAAATAATGTATATTGACTAATAATTTCACAAGGAACACAATTTTAATCTTGATATCTCCATCCGATAGTGGAATCAATCTCACACTAGAACTGGGAAGGAATGGGGAAAAAAGGGAACCTCACTCTGTTTTCCTAATAAGACAACAGCAAAAATAGCGACAGATGTTTTGAATTAAGCATTCTAGCACGAATTCCCAGCTATGAAAAAATTTCAGCTGGTTATATTTCAGAAAAAAAATTCATGCATGTATCTTCGGATCCAAGGCAAAATCAAGTATAGGGAAGGTAAAATTCTCTAAAACTGCAATTTGTTGCTTTTAAACAAACAACGCGTTCCATGAAAAGGAATATCCATTTTACTCTCGGCGAGGAGAAATTAAAACAGAATCTTCATGAAGCATCCAAAACCAACGATACCAAATGGCATCCACAAAATCGTTCGCCCGACGCGATGAATTGATCAAGTGCAGGGATCTCACCTGGAGAAGGTACCCAGGAGCTGCAGGGCGGTAAGCTCTTCACACCACTAGGATTAGGGTTTTCTTGAAGTGGGCAGATGCATCAGGAAAAGGACGGGAACTGAGACGGAGACATCGCGGGGCGCGACCAGTCACGAAGGAGACGGAGGACTTTTATTCTTTTTTCTTCCATTCTCTTTTTAGAACTTTTTCTAGCGTCGCGAATGTAACGTCGACTTAGAACACGACCAAATGCCGCTGGCTATTTCTCTCAATCCGTACCATTTGTCGTCCCCCAAGTTGTTACCAGATTCAGGATCTTGTACGTCCTCCAATTCGCGTGATGGGTTATGATCCAACGGTTCGGGCGCGAGGTAAATGCCTTCATTTTAGTTTATGTTGGCTGCACTACAACAAAAATGACTTTCCGCAGCGCACAAATATGCTATCCGCAGCGCACATCGCACGCTGCAAAGTTGCAAGCTGTTAAAAGTCGTTAGGCATCCGCAGCGCGCAATGCACGCCGCGGATGATCACATCCGCAGCGTACATTGCGTACATTGCGCGCAATGCGCGCTGCGAATGTGATCTTCCACGGCGTGCATTGCGCACACAGCGCGCAATGTACGCTGCGGATGTGATCAATCGCAGCGTGCAATGTGCGCTGTGGATAAAATAAAATAATTAAACCATTCAAATCACAATTATAAACTCAAAATTCGAATAATTAATAACATAAATACCACACACAAATACCATATAAAATTACACATTTATAATCCAACAATTATATATAACATTCACATCTGTTTTGATAAGCTTACAAGACTTTGTTATCTTGAACATAAAGAAAAACAGAAAATACATGAAGTTATGTGTATATATGTGCTGATACTTAGCACATATATACTTGTTGACTGGAAGAGCTTTCTTGATAATGAATCTATCCTTGTTGATAAATCTCTGCGAAAATACAGAATCTTTGCGAAGGAACATCTTGTTGATGAATCTATCCTTGTTGACCGGAAGAGCTTTCTTCTTCCCCTTGCCCGTCTTGGGTATCTGTGATCAGGGTAAAAACCATAAGGAGCACCTTCGCTTTTAGTTATTCACCTGCAAATTAAATTATAATGAAGTATTAATATAAGTGAATGTATTTAACAAAATTAATATCAATCTTAATGAAAGTTAATCAAATTAAGTACCTACTATATTCATGATCTTCATAAAACTTTGAGATCCTAAATTGCTTTGATCATTTGGCTTATTTGAAACATCCGGAACCTATAAAAAACAAACTAGAGTTCCCATCACTAACCAAAACAGAAGTTCCCACCATTCAAAGTTTGCACATGGTATTTTGAAACTAGAGTTGATCCTACAATGAACAATCAAACAAGACAAATTACTGAGTAGAACAGGGATGGACACTATTAATGCCGTGATATTAATATTGTATCTTTCCTAAGCTAACTGAATCAGTGCAAGGATCATCAGACTACATGAAAAGTTATTGTCACTACAAATTCAAAATTTTGTTTCAGATACATGGCATCTATTCTTTGTATGTGAGATAAAAGGAACTAACATTAGCAAATTGAACTTGTCATGATTGCTCCCAAGATTAATAAAGATATAGTCTCTAAGAACAGCTTCAGCGACCTACAGGACATAATATTACAGGTGCTGATCAAATACATTGTTGGTACGAAGAATTCTTTTTTCATAAGGAAATGAAGCATATAAATTCACAAATCATGTCTATGGAGTTTAACTTACAGTTATATTACCCTCAGTTTCAAATCCATCCATGACAGATCTGAAGTATTCTCCTATATTTTAAAGACACAGATTACTGCAATGCATGATCAACATCAACAAAAGCACCAGATATCAAGGAATACCAATATGCTTCAAGCACTGATGGTGAGTAAAAAGCGACAAATCTTTGACTTCATCAAGAATAATTTGAGCCCTTTCACCAATAAGTTGAGTACCAACAGCACCTTTTTCTCTTTGGTAGCTCTCCAGAAACAAGGTGGGTACACATCAAATGACTTCACTATTTGCTCATTGAACTGTGAACTAGCAGTCAAACAAATTTTTCCTGTGGGTAGGAAGAAGATTCTAAAAGAAACCAGGAGGAAAAAAGAGTACCAGGGCATGTGGAATACTAGAGAGTCCTTATATATTTTGGTGGATTTTTTAAATGCATGTTGGTGATGACCTTATCAGAGAAGGTCTTCTCTTTCAACTATGATAAGCATTGACATTATATTTTCATTTACAAACAAGTACAGAGCTTATGATCAAATTGTCATATGGTATTGAATTGGATTAGATAAACAATCAAAAGAATTGGTATTTACAAACAAGTACAGAGTCATTATGTTTTCAATATGTTAATCAAGTCCCAAGAATTGCATTGATACTTTGGTCTATGTTCAACAATCAAAAGAATTAAAATTTACCTTTAGGCTTCACTTGATGACTAAAACTGCTGATGGACACATTAGGTTATACAGCAACCGAAAGTTTTAAGATAATATTACTAAATGAAATGAATATATGAGTAAGTTTTCATCAATTCCAGATTGCTTTGACTCCAATCATATTTAAACTAAGGATCCAGATGGTAGCTCAATCTATGTATATATGCTACATTTGCAATTTAGCAACACGTAAGTCATGGTATGGATAACTCAATGCATTTACTCCACACAGATATAGGATCTAAGCATATCCAGACTAGAAACGGTGGCAAGCCATTGTTAAACATCCCCACCCAAATGATACATTGCATGTTCTTCTCTATGATGACAACATTAAACATGAGAATACACATGATTACTACTACAATTGTATGTTAAATTACCAGACTATCAGTAAGGTATATCTAAATGAAGCATAGCAATACTCAAGGTTTCTCAAGATTGATAATAAAAAAACTCCTAGACAAGAACAACATCCCTTAAATGATTTACAGTGAGCAGCAAGCAGTCTTCATTTTATACTAAAACTAAGCAATTTAAAGAACAAAAAATATATATAATTTAGACGTGCAAATGGTATGTCTAATTCTTTGTCAACAATGTTGTTTCTAGTGTCCGACACACTAATTCTAAAATGAAACCCACAAATTAGCAAACAAGTTCTCAATGTTTTTTTCTTTTATGTTTCTTAAAATTATATAGTCTTTCCCACTAAATATTCAACTCTATGACACTTTCTACCATAAAAAGTTAAAAACCACAGTACCCAACGGCAATATTGAACTGGGATAATGCACCTTATTTGTCTTCACGGGTACGAGATCGTCCATGCTGAGCTCCTCGTTGGTAACGGGGCATTTTCCATGATTCTTAAGAAAGAAACAGCAGGAAAAAAAAAGTCAAATGTAAGATGACTAACTGAAGTATACCAGCGAGCTAATAGCCACTCGACCTTCAAAAACGAAAGACAAGAACTAGGAAATCAACGGGGAGAAGAGGCGGAGGAAAGCATACTGCAACATGGTGCTCGATCAACCGCCGCTCGAAGAGAAGCCCGGATCTCTTAGCAACAACCGGCTCCTCCGGCACTTCGCCGGAGACTAGAAGGAAAAGAGGGAAAAGGCGTGGTCATAACCCTAAATTGCACCGGAGGAGCAAGAACAGAAACCATACAGACTGCAGATGGACAGAGGAAAGAGGATCTTACTCGCGCAGATCATTTCTGATTCAAGCGAGGGTTTCGCCGGTGAATTTGGCGGCGAAGTAGGAGTTCGGCGGTAGGGTTCCGCGAAGCTTCAGAGGAGCTGCGTCGTCCACCCCAGCGGCCACGTCGACGAAATCCCAGCCCCGGTCACCGCCGCCGACGTCATGCTCGCGCATCCGACCACGCCTCCCGCCCCACGCCTGCCTGAACCGGGCCGAATCTACTGCCTTGTCCCCGTCGCCTCCCACAAGGTCGCGCCGCCGCCTCGCACCGACGCGCCGACGAAGAGCAAGAGAGCGAACGGATGGGGCGGGGTGCCTGGAGCAGTTGAGCAGGGATCTCCGGCGGCGGCGGGGCGGGAGGGTCTGGGCGGGGCGGGAGGGTTTAGGGCTCAGAGAAATTATCCGAGCGAGCGGGACGGAGAGAAGGCGAGCGGGAGGGGAAATCGTGGGATGGGAAAAAAAAAAGGCGTTACAGTATGTTATTAAAATTTTAAAACAAATTAAAATTAAAATTTAAGGATTTTTTTAAAAGAAATTAAAATTAATATTATTAATGTTATAATTTATAAATTTTTAACGGCGGATATTGTACGCTGTCAATATAAATTTTTAACAGCGCACATTGTACGCTGTTAAAAATACTTTTAACGGCGCACAATATGCGCTGTCAAAAATAATTTTAACGGCGTACAATGTACGCTGTTAAAAGTATTTTTAACAGCGTATTATTGTTGCGCGCTGCGGTTGATAAAAATATGATATTATCCGCAGCGCATTTTATTGGGCGCGCTGTCAAAGCAACTATTAACGGCGCGCCTATAATGTGCGCTGCGGATGACGTGCTGCGGAAAGTCATTTTTGTTGTAGTGAGGATGATCCATTCTTCCATTATTCATCCTCTCGAGTAAATTCGGCATCAAGCTATGGAAAAGAGAACCAACAATGGCATTCAAATGGTGCAAAGCATGGACAAGGTGGGATTATGGTAAAATTGCTAGAGGCATCAAAAGTGGCAGGTGTGTTGGGCTATATATAGTTAAAGGGGTTGCACAAGGTAGAAATGAAGAAGAGGCAAATTCAATTGTTACATGACTAATAAGCAAAATACATATAGATGCTAATGGTACATGAAGCAAGCATTGTTATAATGATTTGTTCCTCTACTTTAACTTGTTGATATATACTTAGATTAGTGAGTATAGATGAAGGCGTTATGACATCTTGTTTAATCACTTTAAAAAAATGATAAATCCCAGTCAGTCTCATGGACTCAATCCCTGGGGGTAGTCGGTCCGGTATCATGGAAGTTTTCCATCGACCATCAGGGTAAATCGGGAAGCGCATACGGCGACCAATCCAGATGTCCAACATCCTTTGATTGCATTCCCCATTTGAAGGAAAATTCCTGCAAATACGCCGTAGCTGGGGATCGAACCGCGAGTCCCTGGGTCACCGCCGAAACGACCCCATATCAAAAACCCCCTAAGGGATTTTTTGGAGGCACGGTACCACTAGGTTGATAAGAGCATACTGTCTCAACAGCACCTCAGCCAACAAATATATGTTGCTAAGACTTGAATCGCACAGTACCTCAGTCAACAAATACATATTGCTATGAGGATTCGAACTCGAAATCTCAAGCAACACATGTCTCCATACTTACCACTTGGGATAAGGCAACTTACTTAGATGGTTGCTAAAACTGTGGTAAATATTAATGAAGTTTTTTATACTCTAATTTGTTGATACCTGGATTATAGCTATGGTAGATGAAATCGTTATAACATCAACTTAATTGCTTTAGTGACTAACTTTGAGACACTTGTAGCAACTAACATTTTGACTCAATAGAATCATTGTTTACAATAGGATTGTATGATATTTTTTGGATATATAGTACAATATTGATATTTCATAACTCATCAATAGTACTGATAGTTTAATACGAGTGAAGTGGGTTATGATAAACTTCACTTCTTTGTTCTGCCACTTAAGCAAGACGAGTTTAGAAAGAGCAATAAAATTAAAAATATACATAATAATCCATAAAATATAGATCGTAAATTAACAACTTTCACACTTTAATTAACAATATATATACACTACAACAAAAATCAAGTTTGACTTGACTTTGTGCCATGTGACTTATGCCACCTCATGGTCAATGTTTGACTTGACCAATTGACTTTGATGTTGAGGTGGCATAAGTGATGGCCAATGATGATGCTCCACATCATCAAGATGAAGAGACATGCCACCTCATGGGAGGTTACAAATTATGAGGTTTGTAACTCATGGAAATTAATGGTAACATTTAATTGGCCTTGAATGGCCTTGATGTGACATGCCACAAGAGAGAAAAAAAATGCCTTTTTTCATTCACATTTCTCAACGTGAAGTGCTTTCTCTCTTCTCTTTTGGTTTCTCTCTTTGAGTTTTTCTCTCCCTTCTCCTCTCTCCTCTCCTAGCCTTGACCAAAACCTTGCAAGAGTGCTAGCACACTCAAGGTTTTGGTTCCTCCACCTCTTGTCCGTGTGGATACCATTAGAGAGGAGTACACTTGACTCCTTCGAGATCCGGCGAACCAAAGGAGCGAGCGGGATACGCGAAGGGCACGCATCAAGGGTAAAGACTCTAAACATGTAGATCTAGAGTAGATCTAAGTAGAAAACAAATTTTATATTTCGCACGGATCCGGTGGCAAGTGAATCGGGGTTTTCCGCAACGCAAAAAGGCGGTTTTTGCGGCCCGATTTGCTAACAGTGGTATCAGAGCCACGTGCGAAAATATATATTTGTTTTATTTTAATTTTTATGAAAAATTAAGATTCTGTGAATTTCTGTAATTTTCTAATTTTTAAAGATTTTTCGAGAATTTTTCTCGTAGAGGAGAGACAACAAGTGTTCGGTCACTTGTAGGCCTCATCCGTCGAGAAAAACTCTCCGAATCGGCAAGATTTCGCCCCAAAATTTTTGGGACAGCGAACGAGGGTGCTGTAGATCGTGTAGGGACACTCATGAAGGTTATTTCGTGAGTAGGGGTGCTGCCCCTAAACCCCGCAAGGGGCTATGTCCCGCGATCGCGCCCGAAATCGCTTAGCGGGATCGCCGCGGAGATGCGTCTCGTAAAATTAGTAAAAATCAGTAGGAAATTATAGAAATTTATGAAAAATTGCATAATTTAGAATTATGTATAAAATTATGATTGTCATGGCCCAAAGACCCAATATGATTGGAAATGTGTTGTAATTCATAATACGGCCTGCGCGCCGTTTTTGTGTTGTGTGTGCTGTATATGTGATATGCGACCTGCGCGTCGTGCCTCTCTTTTATAATCTGATTGTAATTAGATTTTAGACTCGAATGTAACTCGAGTTTCTGATTTGTAATGTACAAATTGCGGCCGTGGAGAGTCCACTCGGAGATGGAGTTACGAGGAGGCAGCCGGCGACACATGGCGGTCAAAGGTGGCGCTTGGAGAAGCGGATGGACCTAGGTTGACCGTCCGATCTTCTCTTTGGCTAGAGAAGATCGTAGTAGGGCCATGACAACATAATTTAAATTTTAATTAATTGCTTAATTAGAGCCTCGTCGATTAGATTAGATCTAAATCGCGTATATGATACACATCGTCGATTAGATTAGATCTTAATCGCGTCAACTCAAATGCCTACCGCGTCTTGATACCTATCACCACCTCGATCATTTGTAGTCGTTGAACTAACCACCATCAATCTAGTAGGGAGTGGGCAGTGTAGTAGGAGGGCAATATAGTCAGTCCTGATCGCACCCAACTATGGTGCAACATATGCTCTCGCCCCTGTATCTCACCACAACACGATGCCGAGCAAGAGCCAACAAGAACAACCAACAATGTTGTCAACAACATCTACAACTAGTATGTGGATGTAATGATGATCATCCCAACATGTAATAGCTATAATTAATTAGCATGTTCAACAGGAATCAAGAAAAGTCAACCTAAATCAATGATACAACAGTTAAGACTGCTCTAACAGTGGATAGATCAATCAGAGGTCAACCAACATGTATCAAGCAACGAACAGTATAAGGTATCAATAAGATAACTAACGTAGGTAATAGGAGTAACAACAAGATAGTATCAAATCATAGCAAAGGTCAACTGGTAAGTATCAAGCATCATATGAAATAAGAGTATCAACAAAATAATATCACAGGCAACATGGATAACAACGGAAGTATGAATCAATAGATTATGCACTAACATAGGACCTGTAGTGATCAAGTACAGGGTACCCGGCTGATCAGACGATCGTCGACAATAAAAACCCTCAGAAAATAAGCTCAGAGTATAATAGGACTAATCAAATCAAAGTCCTGAAATTACACAACAATACATCATTTACTAAAATGATATCGTAATAAATTTACAGTAATTAAACTCTATAATTTAATCCCACTAATTACCTTATCGAAATTCATCCATATTAATCTAACTTAGGTTAAACCAACTTAACCGCGATTCAATCCACACTAACATCCCTTCTTAGTTTTTAATCAGATTTAACCCTAAATGGATAAAACTTAACCAATAGATTAATAATAATCATAATCAACTAATAAATCCCTAATCCTTCTTTCAACCAATCCAAGCCATGAACCGAGCAACAAAATCCTACAAGAATCGATTTCGAAGGCTTACCTCAGATCCAGGGTCTTGAAAGTCCTATCTCAGCTCCGATTTTTCTTTTGATCAAAAATAAAATCCTACAGAACAACAACCACTCAAAACACCAACATATAAATCCTTGCAAGGACAAAGCTCAATCAAACTCCATACAAGAACTCACACCAGATCCCTTGCCTTGAAGTCTCCAATTCCTCCCAACCCAGCAACGAACGGAGCCTGGTTTAGATGAATGGATCGGTTGGAACTCGTTGATGGAGCCCCGGTCTTGCATCGGAGGTGAGCCTGAGCTGCTGCAGAACAACCCAGATCCTCGACCCCAGCCCCGATTCTTATTTCTTCCTTGCAACGAAAACTCAAACACAATCTCACTAATCCGATTACAATCCAAAGCAAACTCTAAAATCCAAAAAGAATATAGAGCTAAGCTCAAAAACCCTAGAGATCTAAGATTCTCAGCTTAAACTTACCGAATCTCCCTTTGCCCGATTGATTCCTCACCACCACCATCGCCCGTTCTTTGCAATTTGGGCACCACCGTTCGATCGAACCTACTACCGGTGCTGCCCAACTCACACTCCACTCGTCGGCGCCCTCATCTGCCTTGCAGACTGACGGCAAACCACCCTGGAGCCGCTGCCGCCGCGATCGACGAAGGAGGAGAAGCAGAGAGAGGCGCGATCGGAATCTCAGAGACGGAAACAGCGATTGGGAATGAACAATGTCAGGTTTTAATCAACTCCTTAACGGGTTGGGTTTGCCATCCAATACCCATTAAACCAATAACCTAAAACCTATCATTAACCCTTTAACCATAATCCTATTAGATGAGTTAAGATTTAATTAATTAAATCAATCAACTTAGAAATAATTTAATTAATCTCATCTTCCCATAAACCCCTACTATTAAGGTTAATTGTATTTACAATTTAATACCCCTAATTTTCAATATTTTACACCACATATACAACTCATGTATCAATTATACAACCACCACAACAAACAATCCACATACTCATACCCACAAAATATGATCACCAACAACACATCATCCATGTAACAACAAAAATACCAAAACATCGCGATATGCATCACAACCCAAACAAACAACAAATCGACAAGTAACGATACGAGAAACTCTACAGCAGAATATAACAGAATCCAAGTTCACACAACTACGAACGTAAATCCAAAACACGAATACGCACAATAACTCTATAAGTCCACGAACGATCCAAATACACACCAAGATCCACATATCCAATTACAAACCAAAAATCATATGAGATAAACCCACACTATTTTTGTTGTTGTGGACAGATTTTCTAAAATGACTCATTTTATTCCTTGTAGGAAAATAGATGATACTAACTATATTACTGATTTATTCTTTAGGGAGATCGTCCGACTTCATGGAGTGTCGACAAGCATAGTTTCTGATCGTGATACAAAGTTTCTAAGTTACTTTTGGAAAACATTATGGGGGAAAGTTGGGAACAAAACTTTTGTTTTCTACAACATGTCATCCACAAACAGATGGATAAACTGAGGTAGTAAATTAAATTTTATCTACTTTATTACGAGCTATCATTCAAAAAAATTTAAAAGGTTGGGAAGATTATTTACCATATATTGAATTTGCTTATAATAGATCTATGCATTCTACTATTAATCTTTCACCTTTTGAAGTGGTATATAGGTTCAATCCCTTAACTCCATTGGATTTGTCACCTTTGCCAATCTTTGAGCATGCTAGTTTAGATGGTATAAGAAAAGCTGAGTTTGTGAAGCAAATGCATGAGAAAGTGAGGTTGCAAATTGAAAAGAATAAATAGTATAACCACTACAAAAAAAATAGGTCTTTTGCGATGAATTTTTGGGACGAATAGTATTCGTCGCCAATCAACAACGAATTTTGGGACGAATCCAAATTTCGTCGCTAATCTGCATCAAAATTTGCGACATAAAAAATATTAGTTGCCAATTTAGCAACTCAAAATATTCGTCGCCAATTTCATTGCCAAAAATAATTCGTCGCCAATTTCGTCCCCAATTTGGCGACGAATACTAAGTTCGTCGCCAAATTGGGGACGAATAACAAATTCGTCGTAAAACTTCACTGATACCCTAGCATGAACCTTTGTTTTTCTTCTCCGACGCGAACTTGGCGACGAATACTCGATTCGTCGCCAATTTGGCGATAAAAAATTAAATTCGTCGCTAAATTAGCGACGAATCTAGTGTTTCGTCGCCAAATTGGCAACGACTTTGGCGACGACATGGATTTCGTCGCAAAAAAATCAGTAAAACCCTAGATCCAAATTTTTCGTCACTTTTTCCATGCGAACTTGGCGACGAATCGCGTCGCCAAATTGGCGACAAATTACCGATTCATCGCCAATTTGGCGACGAATCCGTTATTCGTCGCCAAATTGGTGATGAATTTGGCGACAAAATAGGTTTCGTCGCAAAAAAAACACTTAAACCCTAGATCCGGCCTTTCCTTTTCTTCCCACGCGAACTGCTCTCGCCGATTCTCTCCCTCCCACGAACTTTCGCCCGATGCCGCCCGGAGCTGTTCCTCGCCGGTTTTCTCCCTCACCGAAGCTCTCCCTCGCTCTCCCTCGCCGATCTCGGTGATTTCTCTCTGAAATCTTTCCTCCTCGCGCGGTAAGCTTTCTCCCTCCTTTTCCTAATTTTTTCTGTGTTTTTCGCCGTCGGCGCCGCTGGAGAGAGATCGCCTGACGTCGGGCGGCGTCGGGCGGCGCTGCCTGACCCGTGGGGCGTGGGCATCGGGCGTCGCTGGCGCCTCTGGCCGGCGCTGCTTCATGCGGCTCAGCTTTCTTCATTTCAAGCCGTTCTAGTTCATGCAGCTCAACATCCTTCTTCTCGGGTTTAGATACCTCAATATGGTGTTCTTCAGATTCTTGTGGATCTTCTGTGTTTGTTTCACGAATAATCTTAGTAGGGTGTTCTTCTGTTTCTTTCTTTTCTATTTCGGTCATTTCTAGATTGTATACCTTAGTAGGTTCTTCTGACTCCTGTATTACTATTTTGTCAATTGTCCTCGACTCGACCACTTCTTTTGCTGCCTTAGGTTCTGGTAAAGCAGTCTTAGATGCAACACTAGTATCAGTCTTAGTCTCGGAGGGTCTGACCATCTCTTCATTCTATAGAGAAAAAAATATACAATTAGCATAGATTTCAATGAGGTTATAAAAACTTTGTTCGGTAACCATATAGAACATTTCATCATGCAAGTATGTCACTAGTTAACAGTTACGATTGGAACGACAAACTCTGACCTATAATGGAATCTATAGTTACACTGATACATAAAATTTCTAAGAAAACTGAAACATAGATCAGAACTATATCTAGATGGAATGCCTTTACAATTAGATAGAGGAATCAAGTTTAGCAAGACTTAATGTAGGTCTTTTGGTATTCTAGAAATCAAAATTTTAACCTAGTTGGGTATACGGATTCTGATTATGCGGGGTGCAAATTAAATAGAAAGAGTACTAGTGGTGGATGCCAATTTCTTGGATCCTCCCTAGTGAGTTGGAGTAGTAACACCACAAGAAAACATGGAATTAGCGATGAAATTAGCGACGAACTTTTTTTTTCATCGCTAAACTTTGCAACGGAAATAATTATTCCGTCGCTAATGGTTATTCCGTCGCCAAAACCTCAAAATTATGACGGCAATAGCGATGAAAGATATATCCGTTGCTATCGTAGCGATGGAATTATTCAATTCGTCGCTAATAAAGTGAAGAAATTAATAAATATAGTAATAGAAATATGACTTAGCGACGAAAATTTTATTTCGTCGCTAAATAGCAATGGATGTTTAATTCCGTCACTAAATAGCGACAGAAATTTATTTTCCATCGTTAATACGTGGCTAAATTAAGGGTCAGCCGAACCCTATTATAGTGACGAAGTTGCGACAGAAATAATATTTCGTCGCTAAGTAGCGATGGAAATAAAAATTTCGTCACTAATATCGTAATTTTTACCCTGCCCCCTTTCCTTCTCCACCTGCGCGAACTGATCGGCGAACTCCTCCCTCTCTCTCTCGGCGGACTCTTTCCCGGTGATCTTCTCACGTGCGGTGTGCTCTCCTCCCGGAGTCCTCTCCTCCCGGCAACCTCTCCTTCGGCGACCTCCCTTGGGCGACCTATCCTCCCCAGCGACCTCCAACGTCGTTCTCTCCACAGACCGCGTCGAACTTCTCCTCCGGCTCCCGGCGATCTTTCTCCTCCCAGCGATCTTTTCTCCGGCAAAATCTCATCTCATAGAACCTCTCCTCCGGCCTTTTATCAAGGTAAATTTTTCAGCTAGGGTTATTTAGGGTTAACCTTTGATATATCTGCATATGTGATTACGGCTGGATGATATTTGGAGTGTTGATACACATTAAGGCTCGTTCATAATTATATCTGCTATCTTTGATTAGGGCACAATGAACCTGTTAGATAATTAGCTAGGGTTATTTAGGGTTAAACTTTGATATATATCATTAGCTAAGGTTATTTAGGGTTAAACTTTTCTTAATTACTTTGATATATATAGTAATTTGAATTTCGTTATGATGATTTTAGGGTTAAAGTGTGATTATCATTGTCTATGATTTAGGGTTACAAAATCCATTTTAGGGTTAAAGTTTGGTAAACTGTTTAGTGTTAAATTTTGATAAGCTGTTTAGGGTGTCTATTAATCTGAATTTGGTTATGATGTGGTAACATAACCTATAATAATCTGAATTTCGTTATGATGATTTTTTGGGGTTAAAGTTTGATTATATTGTCTATGATTTAGGTTTACAAAATCCATTTTAGTAGTGATTAATGCAGGAAATTGAACAATTCTAGAATTACAAAAAATTTCAGACTATAGTTTTATAAAATTTTGTTATGAGGTGGTAAGATAACCTATAATAATCATGACCTATAGTAATCTAAATTTAATATAGTTTGATTTCTAAATCTAAATTGAATTGGAATGATTAAATTAATTAGATAAGTTGTTTAACTATGTTAATGAACTATTAAGATTTACATAAAACATATGCAATCATATACCTCATCTTGTACATGATTATTTTGAATCAATGAAAATTTATTTTTGCAGAAGGTTGCAATGTATATGAATAAAGCTTGGATGTACAATAGATTAGACGATAGATTTATCTGAGCTGAATTTTATACTGGAGTTGAAGAGTTTGTGAACTTTGCTAAGAGTCATCCAGAATGCATGAATGGTGCAGAGTTACGTTGTCCGTGCAATCATTGCAAATGCCGAAATAAAGCTTTTCGTGATGAGGATACGTTGAAAGTGCATATCTGTAAAAATGGATTTGTTCCAAACCACTACAATTGGTACTGCAGAGAATCAATTCTTTAATTCTTGATTTTCTTGTTGTAGGGCTTCTATCGCAGAAGATGATCCGTTGGGACGACCGCTGGCTCTAGGGGCCATCACACGATCATATGATGCTCTCGCCTAGGACCCTAGACCGTAGAGGGTGGAGCTCTTCTTCCTCCCACCGACCACATCATAGTATATCTTATTTAACTGGTCGGTTGAGAGATCCTGCCTCTCCCCTCCCTGAACAGCAAGTGCAGACGCCTGTGCAACTCTAGCAGAAATTTTAGCTTATTTAAAAATAAATTAATATAAAAGTTAGGATTAGAAAAAATAATTACAATACTGAAATGTGAAATAAATATAAAAATTATTATTTTACATCTAATGCCTGCGAGCGAGGATCGATAAATGTGTCATCCTTAGATTTGTGTGTCTTCGTAAAAATCCCCCAACAAGTAAGAGGGCGTTGTAACTCGTGCTCTTGAAAATTTAAAAATATAATTAAATAAAAATCAAATCATTACTAATTAAATAATTCTAATACAAATATATTAATTATAAACTTACCAAGTCTAAGGTATGCTCAACAATGGAACGGGATCCAGCTGTATGCTTTGTGGATCCGGTGCTAGGGCCAGCCAGCTCGGTGTTTCTGTTGGATCGAGCTGTCGCTGAATTTTCCTGCCATCTTTCTGCTTGCCAGATAGCTTTCCATACAGGGGAATCACAAGGATGACACATTATACCTCCTTCGTGCATATGTTGATGATGCCACCTCATGTGGGAAGTTGTGGCGGCAAATGCATACAAGCATTGAAGTCTAGCAGTTAAGGGAAAATAATACATAACCTTCCATGCAATATTTCTCTTTTTCTTCCCTACAATGCGACTACAATGCTTGTAGCGAGGGTGACCATAAATTTTGCATTCAATCAGTTCACTATCTTCATTCCAATATATCATGCAATTGTTTACACAACAATCGATCTTCTCTACGGGCAACCCTAAACCCCTTATCAATTTCTTTGTACTGTAGAAACTATCAGTCATTTGGTGATCAGTAGGAAGCAACTCTGACATCAATTAACAAATGTCATCGTAACATCATTCTGAGAAATGATGTTCAGCTTTGATGTTCAATAATCTTGCAGTAGCTGATAGTTGGGAATGGCTAGATGGAATACCTTCCCACACTTCTCTTTCACTAACCTTTAACATGTCAAATAGTTGCTGAACTGCAGGTGTTGGTAGTTCATCTACATTAGATGGATCAACTACATTAATTGCGTCATAAATCATTGATTGCATCATATGATCATTAGATGTTGATTCCTCTAAAACAGTTGTGCCAAATGAAGAAGCAGCCAAAGTTCCGATTCCATGAAAAATATAAGGCTCCCTATATTGCAGGCATGCCCATGGTGCGCACATCCTATAGAGCGGCACGAGGGCAACCCCCGGTGCGTGGCATACCGTCCGACTTGGCCATTCGCGATGATATTTTTTTCCTCGAGTCATTTTGCTTGCGAACATGCCCATGGTGTGCACATCCTATAAGTGAAAGTTTGTGCCAAACTTTTAGGTTTTGGTCAAACTTATGAAATACTTTGATTCCTTATAAAATTTTATTTTTCCTTGATAAAGAATGTTGAAACAAACTTGCTTGCAAAATTTCATCATTTTTTAAATTTTATGGAATTAATAGGACATTTCTGAAGTTCATCTCAAAATGTTGAATTGAGCTGATACTTGGTACCAGTCGACTGTGACAGGTACCAATCGACTGGCACCAGTCGACTCTCGACTCGACTCGGCTCTCGCACTCCCACTTGACCAATCTTTCTATGAAATTTTTCTACACAGGACTTTCGACTGAGATTTTCTCAGTCGACTGGTGTGTCGACTGGGAGTCCCAGTTGACTGGTAGGCGACTTTCATATATATACCAACCACGCGTGAGTCAACTGTTAACTCTTTCCGCCGTTCCTGTCGCCCTCTCCTCCTCTCGAGCTCTCTGACCACCCCTTGTGTCCGCGAGCCCTTGTCCTCGCCTTCTTACCTCCTTCTCCACTTTCTCTTTGCAAGGCTAGGGTTAGAAAGTGTTCTTTGGGCTAGTTTCATGTCCTTCTTCTTCTCAACACCCATGGAGCGTCGGTAACAACCTCACACTCAGATTTTTTCATTTCCTTTCATTATCTTACAATTTTATGGCTAACTTTGTTTTTTTTACTTATTTTTTTTATTATTTGCATCACATGATTCTTGCATTTGTGTCATTGCATTTAGAGTTAGACAATAATGGGTTGCTCATCTTCGGCACGGGGAGGGCCCTTCCCGACAATCCTCTCCTCCTCCTTGTCCTGACCTAAGAGTGTCGCGATTTCGTTCTGCCGAGTTCCATTTCATGGATTGTCAGTATATCAATCGTGCATATTTTCAAGATAAGATTCCACACCTCATTGCCATTATCATGCATTATCAATTAGAGTCCTTAGTTAGTTGTATGCATTCGGTTAACTTTGAGTTGTGTAAAGAGTTTTACATTAACCTCCATCCCATCAGCGGGGATGAGAGGCGATTTGAATCTATAGTAGGAGGAGCCACTATTGAGTTCAACCCTGAGGTTCTTCGATCATTTCTGCGGTGTCAGATTTCGGAGAACCCGTTCACTTACTTTCCTCATGTTGTTGAGCCCATAACGAATTCGTTTTCACATATTACTATTGATCATACCATCGTCATTATTTTGGCGTTCCTAGACCTCTACTTCGTAACATATTTGAGGCCACTCAGATGTCTGCAGTCCATTACATCTGGTATAGGATTGTCCTTGACTGTATCCTTCCGATCATCACTAGAAGGCAATCCGTGATACCGCTTCTATATCTCATTATGATGTATGCCCTGAAGCAACGTCTAGACATTGATGTTGCTCTTCATATCTTTTCACCTATTGTGCATTTCTCGTGTCTAGTCTAGGGCAAGCTCTACATGTCATTTGGTCACATTCTCACATCCTTCTTTGCATCTAGAGGAGTCGACGTCTCTAGAGGTCTCATGCGTACTCTCTCTAAGGACTATGATCAGCTTGGCCCACGTCACTTGATGTTGGCCAAGATTGTGTGTCATGAGGGTGTCATGGTATGGACATGTGATGTTGCACGTGTCGCTTCTTCTATGTCCGAGGAGGAAGAGGCTGACAATACACCTGAGGCTGTTGTTGCTGCTGCTCCTGCGTCTGATACACCCTCTGTCAGTGCCATGGACGAGAGGATCACCCATCTCTAGGGGATGGTACACCAGGGGTTTTAGAATTTTGATCAACAGCTGCGGGGATATTACCAGGAGGATCAGGCCTATCACTAGGAGCTTCAGGCTTACCACCGCGATGTCCAGAGTTATCATCAGGAGGTCCAGGGCCTTTGTTAGGACTGGTCGGTAGCCGACCAGCGGCAGCAGAAGATGTATGATATGTTGCGGAGCTTGCACCTATCATACCAGGCTTCTCCTCCTCCCCTCCTGCCGATGACGAGTAGTCGCTATGTTTGAGTTAGGATGGTGTCGAGATTGTATTTTGACTTGATATGTTGTGTATCTCAAACATCGTAGCAGTATCTGTGATGGTTATGTTTAAAGGAATATGATTCATTTGTATCTACTGATGTTACTTTGTGTATGACTTTTTATTATTTCTATGTCATGCCATTTTTCTTTACCCTTTCTCTCTTGATATGTGTTTATATGATGCATTCATGTTAGTGTTCAACAAAGGAAGGTGTATGGATCTAGGGGGAGTTCCTTTCATTCAAGAAGACATTTTATTGGATTGGTGTATGTGCAAGCAGTATGCTTCTCATCCATTACTCATGACCCCGGATTTACCTTTTAGACATACTTCACAATCCTCTTAGAAAGTCTTAGTGGTGTTTACCTGTTGACGGTCTTGTCCATTAAGTGTGTTGATACAAATTTCTTGTGTCATTAAGAGTTTCACAGTTTTTCAAACTTTGTATCAAGATCTTGTTTTAATGGACCGAAATTTTTCGATGTATTTTTTCATCATTGTACCTAGTGTAAGTAATATCCGTATGAAGTTTCCTGATTTTTCGTTGTACGTAGAATTTCTTATGCTTTTTCTAAGCTCGATTCTGAAAACTTTAAATTTCAGAGGACAGTCAACTGGGCTTGATCCCAGTCGACTGATCAGTTGACTGAGTCAGATTTAGTCTATAAAATACCAGAACTAAGGGGGTAAATGGTAAAATAAAATTTATCCAAAAGCCAATTTAAGTTTAATTAAAAACCTAATTCAGTTATAATTCATTTAGGGTTATAGGATGGTTTAATGGGTTATTGAATGGCTAATGGGTTAAAGGGTCAAGGGTTGTTGGATTGGGTTAAAGGGTTAATGCTTGTTGGATCTTAACCCGTTAAGGAAAGCTTTAAGAACCCGTTAACCTATAAGCTACAGCAGCCACAACCCTTTCTCCCAATCGCGATCTTCCCTTCTCCTTGTCTCCTTCCCCGTGACGGCGCGCGCGACCACCTCTCCTCCGCAGTGATTGCCGTGATGGCGCGCGCGACCACCTCTCCTCCGCAGTGATTGCCGGCGTGTACCTACCCCTTCCCTGACTGCTTTCCGTTGGGTTCCCTCTTTCAAACCCTTGTTTCCACCTTCTGTCAACCACGGCCTGGTGCAGTCGCCGATCGCGAATCTCCTAGAGAGGTTGATCTCTGCTTCTGGCGATCTGTAGTGGGTGAAGGCGTTTTGTGTGCAATGGCGGCGATGGTCGTTGCGTCGAGTTTGCCTTCGTGTTCGTTCACCGGTTTGGATAAGATCAGAAGCGGAAATGATGGCTCCTTGAGTTTTACAGAGGGATTCTCTGATCAGGGGAGGGTTCCGACCATTAGGTTCCGAAGGCGAGAGAAACTTGATGCTTCGATCCGGTCTGGTCGGGCGGAGTTGAAGATTTCGTGTTGTTTTAAGAAAAGTCCAAATCAGAGGGTTGCCATCAGTCGGTTGATGCAGCATTAATACTCAAGAAAAAGTCTGAAGATGCCCTCCCCTATATAAATGGACGATGTATCTATCTTGTTGGAATGAATGGGATCTGGGAAGAGCATAGTAGAAAAGATCTTGTCTGAAGCACTAGGTTATTTTTGTTGACAGACCACAAATATTTGGTTGATTTTCTAGTGACAAATTGGTCTAGCAAGCAGTTGGCATATCTTCTGTTGCTAAGGTATTTGAACAGCATAGTGAAACTTTCTTCCGAGATAATGATGTTGGTGCAATAGTTACCCCAAGTGCATTGAGTTTCAATGTTTGGCTAAACTATGTTTGAAGTTAGGAAATTCTTGTTGATCTAACATGTGTGATGCAAGTTTGCAGGAAAGTCCAAGCGTAGTCTTGGCAAAGGAAAAGTCCAAGGGTGGTCTTGGCAAAGGAAAAGTCCAAGGGTGGTCTTGGCAAAGGAAAAGTCCAAGGGTGGTCTTGGCAAGGAGAAGTCCAAGGGTGGTCTTGGCAAAGGAGAAGTCCAAGGGTGGTCTTGGCAAGGAAAAGTACAAGGGTGGTCTTGACAAGGAAAAGTCCAAGGGTGGTCTTGGCAAGGAGAAGTCCAAGGGTGGTCTTGGCAAAGACTTGACATGACAAAGCTGATGGAAGCATCTCAGGCTAGTGCAGGGAGGCATGAGGCTGTGGGAGGTGTTTGAAGGCCGAGGTCTAGGTCAAGAGAAGCTGAAATGAGATTTTTCAGCTTCACCAGTCGACTGGCCCTGCCAGCAGTCGACTGCTCATAAATCAGACGCACACAGAAAGATCGAGCCAGAGGAAGACAGGAGTCGACTGGGCAGTCGACTGGTGTTATGGTGAGTCGACTGTTGCCAGTCGACTGGTCTTGGACAGTCGACTGCTATTTGAACGTTGCAGAAAATTGGCAAGCATTTAATGCGCTTTAATGCGAGATTTTGTTGCCGATTGAAGGCATCAGTCGACTGGCCCTGCCAGCAGTCGACTGATGTTGCAGAGATTATAAAAGAAGCCTGCACGAGAACAACTCAATCTTTTTGCCATTCTTTTATTCTTTTGTGCTTCTTCTGAGAACTTGTTTGTTCTCCATTCTCTGCTTTCTTCCTCTCCTCCTAGACAATATTTCATATCATATTTGAGGAGATCTAAAGAGTTGTAAAGGTTTCTCCGCCTTCGAGGTTTTCGAGAAGGAGAAGATTCATAGTGCATCGGGTGTGTGCGTGCGTGTGGATCCTTGGATTAGTCACCTCTGCGGAGGTGGAGACCATCTCTTTCTTTCTCTTTTATATTTTTGCTTCCGCTAATCTCTGTGCAGAGAAAGATCAAGAAAAATCGAGAAACGCTATTCACCCCCCCTCTAGCTATTCAACCGATCCTAACAAGTGGTATCAGAGCCCGGTTCCGTTTCGGAGGATCTAACCATCAACCGGAGCAACTAATGGCATTTCAAGAGGGTTACAGCACCGCACGACCACCATACTTCGATGGGAATGATTTCGCCTACTGGAAAGGTAGAATGGAATACTATTTAATGAATGATATTGAAAACTGGTTTAGTATTGTAGATGGGTTCGAGATACCCAAAGACATCGAAGGAAAAGTCATCCTTACAAAAGATTGGACAAAAGACATGTGCAGAAAAATTGATAGAACTAAATGAAGGATCTACTGAATCGAGACGAGCCAAGAAGGATCTTCTTGTGAGTCAACTACGAATCCTTCACGATGAGATCAAATGAAAATGTGAGTCAAATGCATGGGAGATTCAAGGAAATTGTAAATGGACTCCATGTAATCGGAGAAAAGATCGATCCGAGAGGTAGCGATCTACGTGGTCGACGCTGCGGGAGAGGGTGTCTTCCATGCCGATCCGGAGGCGCTTCTTGAAGCGCCAGAGTGACTCCGGGAGGATGAAGCGGTTGAGGGTGGCCTCGGTGGCGCGGTCAAAAGCGGTGGCGAAGGCGTTCTCCGGGAGGCCCTGGGAGAGCGTCTCTGGGTCTCTGCCGAAGGTGAGGCCGCAGATGTTGTCGAAGGTGAGGCGGAGGAGGAGATCCTGGAGGTCGACGGCGGCGGCGTCAGGGGCGGAGGCCGCTTCCCGGAGCATGGGGAGGAGGCGTTTGTAGATGGAACGGGAGACCCAGCGGGACATGGCGTGGCGAAGGGTGCGCGTGGTGAACTCCAGCGCCGCCGTCTTGCGCTGGAATCGCCACGTGTCGCCGTCGGAATTGAAGATGCCGTCGCCGAGGAGGTCGAGGAAGACGGCGTGGTAGGTGGGGCCCTTGGGGTAGTTATCGAAGCGCGTCTTGAGGACGTGCTCCAGGTTGCGGGGGTCGCACGTGACCGTCACCAGCCCCTGGCGCCGAGCCAGTCCCGGCACCGCGCAGATGCACGTCTGGTACGTGCCGCCGCAGGCGCGCAGGTTGTCGGCGATCCACTCGTGCATGCGCTCGGAGTGCTGGACGAGGCCTGGCAGGCTGCCCACCACCGGCCACACCCTCGGCCCGCTCAGCCGCGCCGTCAGCCTCGAAAACCAAACCACGTAGGCCGCAACGCACGCCGCCGCAACCACCACCATCATCACCACCTCCATCTCTTTCTCTCTGTTGCGAGTAATGGAGATGTGTGGTGGTAGCAGTAGCAGTAGCAGCAGTTGAAGTGAGTTAGCATGGGCGATTAGTGATATTTATAAAGGCGCCGGAGGTGGATTAGGAGTTAATTAATAAAGTGAGCTGGACAGAGCTAACATGGAGGAGAATCAATTAAAGTGGGGCCCGGCATGGCACGGTTGGCTCTGCTTAATTGAGACGGCCGCACAGCAGATGGGAACTGCGGATGGAGGCATTCACTACTGCCACCGCGCCACACTTCTCTTCCAACAATTTTTTTATGTTTGCATTGCCCTCTACGAAGAAGCCATGGGCCTAGGACACACACAGAAGGAATCACAGGAATCCATATGCCTTATCAATACCATCGATCGTACTTAATATGGATACGAACTTATATATTTTGTACTTGGACAAAAAAAATATATATATATATATATATATATAATTTTTCTATCCTGCGCTCCTTACCCCGCGCTCCTCGTCCGCGACAATCCGACTCCTCGCCGCTGCTGCTTCGCCGTCCGTCCACCGTCGGCCGCCGCGTCACACTCGATGAACGTGCAACTCGCTGGCGCACATCCCCGCACCGGATTCTGGTCAGAATCTGGCCGCGATTTGGCCAGAATCGGCTGCCAGTGCCGAGCGGCCGATTCCAGCCAAATCACGTCGGAATCCGGCCGGAGACCGACCGAGGAAGGACCGTCGGCCGCCGGCGGTCCTTCCTCGGTCGGTCTCCGGCCCCGAATTTGCTCGAATTCCGACGCGATTTGGTCGAAATCGGCCGCTCGACACTAGCAATCAATTTTTGGCCTGAATTTGATCGGAAACCGACCACAATTTGGCTGGAAATCGGCTGCCAGTGCCGAGTGGCCTATTCCGACCAAATCGCGTCGGAATCCGACCAGAATCCGGGGCCGGACTGTGCGTCGGCGAGCTGCGCGTCCATCAGGCGTGATGCGGCGGTCAACGGTGGCCGGACGGCGATGCGGCAGAATGGACCGCAGGATAGCAAAATTATATATATATATATAATTCAGATATATAACTCTTCGAATTTTACGAAGTAACTACAGATGGAAGCAGACAGAGCAGATTCATCTGTAAACACAACAAAGGAAGGCATTTGGATGCATATATATTCTTTTGGTGAACTTATATATAGCCTTTGGAATGTTGTTATCCGATCCAATTATGATGTATTGTGACAACAACGTATTCATCAATGGTTCAAGCTAAGTATTTATGTAAAAAGTGAAATTCATCATCCTAGTGGCCCCATACGGTCACCCATCACTATATGTGAAAAGGTAAATCGAAAAGCTGCAGTTGATTATGATGGTGAAGGACATTGTCTTGGCTTCAACGAGATTCAAACATTATCCACTTCTATAACTTTGCTCCGTCAAGCTAAGCATGCACTTTGACAACTTCACCTTATTAAAAAGTTTATCACTTATTAAGACAACATAATGGAGATATATAGTTTCGATTGGTGACAATTAATGTTGTAAATCCACTCACTAAAGTGTTGTCTAACAAAAATATAAATTTTGTGTTAAATTAATTAATATGTGATACATGAATGATTGATTCTAGTGAAAGTAGTAAATTATTTGTGATAGTACCTTAGAGACAATTGAATTGTAACAAGCTCTCATGGTAAAATGTATGTAATTGCATGTTATAAAATAAATTGTTTATTTATTCATTGATTTTGTAAGCTTATACAATTAATAAATTATAATAAAATATCACAATAGCACTTCCATAGACTTGAGGTTATTAGTCATCTTACAAGAAGACTAAATACTTAGATGTTGTTATTTGGTCCCTTTAAAAGAGTTTCATGTACGCTTATTGTTGAATATATTTCTAATCTTATAGGGATAAAGAAGTAATCAATGCCGGGCTTATCATTTATATATGATAAAAATGAGAATATAGAGCATACATAGTTGATTCTATAGGATTTAACATGGTGGTTAGAGAATAGTTAAAAATCTAAAATTCAAAAATAACTTCGAGTAAGTAAAGCTTAAATTACGGAGTTAGTTACGTAATGGAATAATGAAGATAAATGAGATAAACAAAAACAAACCCATTAATTCTAGCTCAAGTCTTTTTAACATAATATAGCTTAGGGACTAGTAATGTGAGTCACCCCTTAAAAAGCCATTATTTTCTCTTTGTAAGAGGCAAAGAAACTTTGTACAAAATATTTTACAAGGAAGATAAAATTAAAGCTTAAAAGTAAAACCTTAAGTTGAAAAAAAAAATAAAGATTATCAATAAAAAAAATGACCAAAGGAGTTGATATAGAATGACAACTCTTTTATCATTGGACAAACTCCTTTTACTTCTCTATTTATAGTGTTTGAAATGACCTTGGATAAACTTCAATCAATTATTTTATTTAATTTCAATCGACTTAAACTCTGGCAAGTCAATGGAAGCCTTGATAATGGGGTCCTTGAATTTTAATTGTTATCTTTAGTCAACTAAATACTTGTTTAGTCAACTCAAATCATTTATCGACTCAACACTTATCAAAAGATTTAATTGGATTAGATTGTAGATTTGTCTTTTGTTTATTGTGATTCAATTGATGAAAAGAATACTTTCAAAATTTATTTCAACAATCAACTCAGATAGATAAGATCCATTCAAACGGTTTAATTTTAAAATAGTGATTCATTCAACTACCTAATTTACTCAAATCAAATAAGGAGCAAGTTGTTTATATCAATCGACTCGATTCAACTGCCTTCGGCCGAATCAAGTTGAAATAGATAACTATTACTTACGAGCAGAATGTCTTCAGTGAACTTTCAATTTGCAAGCGCCTAAGCCAAAATTGATTATAATATTAAAATAATCTATTTTTTTGATCGAATAAATATCTAAGTAAAAGACTACTCTAAATCCAAGATTATAAGGAAGAATGCATATCTGTGGACCTAATTCTAGTTACTAAGAATCTCATTCAACTTGCAATATAATTATGAAATTAAGACAACATGACTATTTTTATATTTTTCCTAAAAAATTATGATTTTATTCAAAAATTAATTTTAAAAATATTTTTAATATATAATTCATATATATATATATATATATATATAACGGGCACACTAAATTCTCCAACTCACAGCAGATTTTGGAGGGCGAGGAGGTTAATTAAGAGAGAGCATTAATAGTGTCAGAGTCGGCTAGACAGCTAGAAGAAAAAAAAAGGGGTTCTTCGGACCATAATAATTAACACCACTAAGCGTAAGTATACGTACCCAACACAGCACACACCATCTTAAATTTGTCTCCCCACTCCAACCAATATATGCGCCGATTAATGACTCTCCAATCATTTATGCATTCATTATATTTGTTCATGTGAATACACCGTGAATGATTAAATCATCGATTCACAAATAATTGACGTATATGCTCTTTGAAGATAGTCACCGAAAGAGTTGCAAAGACCTAAAAAATACTAAAAAAAAGTTAGAATGACACCGGGTGGGATTCCAACAAGTCACTTAAATGCTCAAGTTAGGATTTTACGTGAGGAGAAAATTTAATGACTTGAAAAAATTAGGGTTGATGTGTGCATACATGCCCATAGGTATGGACAACCTTTTATAGAGTTCATCTATAAAATATTAGCATTTGTTTATGAAATATTTCGAGATACACATTCTAGTTTTTTAGAAATTAAAGATTTTGAAATATTCGTTTAAGAAATATTTTGAGATATTTTCCTTATTCTTTGGGTGAAACGGTCTTAGGATTTCCTAAGCATACAGATGAACCAACTTTATGACTTTATCCCACATGACACATGGGGTAATATATTTCCATCACATCATAAACATCCTCAATTAGTATAGTCGAAGAAGGCGTAGCCGACTAACTTAAATTGTGCTGAATTATTATCAGGATACCTTGCTGAGGTGTCGTCGCCCCGCCATATCACAAGCATCCTTAATTAGTCTAGTCGAAGGAGACGTAGTCCGACTGACTTAACTGTGTTGAGTTGTCATCGGGATACATTGATGAGGTGTCGTAAGGCAAAGTCGTGAGCTCGGAGCTCGATGTTCTACGTGACTTGGGGTTTGATGTTCCGGGTCTGTCATAAGGCAAAATCGCGAGCTTGGAGCTCGGTGTTCTAGGCTTGTCATAAGACAAAGTTGTAAGCTTGGGGCTCAGTGTTCGGAGCCTGTCGTAAGACAAACTGGTGATCTCGGGGCTCGATGTTCCGGTCCTGTTGTAAGATAAAGTGGCGAACTCGAGGCTCGATATTCTGGGCTTGTTATAAGGCAAAGTCGCGAGCTCGGGGCTCGGTATTTCGGATCTGTCGTAAGGCAAAGTCGCAAGCTCGGGGTTCGATATTCCGAGTCTGTCATAAGGCATAGTTGCTAGCTCGGGGCTCGGTGTTTCAAATCTGTCGTAAGGTAAAGTCGCGAGCTCGAGGCTCGATGTTTTGGGTTTGTCATAAGGCAAAGTCGAGAGCTCGGGGCTTGGTGCTCTAGGCCTGTCGTAAGGCAAAGTCGTGAGCTCAGGGCTCGATGCTCTGAGCTTGTCCTAAGACAAAGTCGCGTGCTTGGAGTTCGGTGCTCTGAGCCTATCGTAAGGCAAAGTCGAAAGCTCGGGGCTTGGTGCTCTAGGCCTGTCATAAGATAAAGTCGCAAGCTCGAGGCTTGGTGCTCTGGGCCTGCCCTAAGGTAAAGTCGTGAGTTTGGGGCTCGGTGCACCGAGCCTGTCGTAAGGCAAAGTCACGAGCTCGGGGCTTGGTGTTCCATATGCCTGAGAGTTTTGAAGCACTTCAATATTAACTTTATAAAGTAATACTATAAAGATTAATGACTCAATGAATGAATTAAGATAAATAGAGTTTAAGAAGATATCCTAATGATCCAGAGAGAGACGTATGCTCAATGTTGAGATTCTACTTCAATAATGGTAGAAATGACTCCTTGTCTGATAGTATTTGCTAGAGAGTATATATTTTGAGTTGACACCATCGTAGTTGCAGTGATAACCAAATCATTTTTTTTCTTATAGAAAATTACACTTCATTTAGATCTTATAGGAAGCATTCTCCAATATTCCTGCTTGAGATCACCTACGGATGAGTCACTGATTGAAGATGGTGAAGTCACACAAGACGTGGAGCTCCTGTTAGGCATCAAATATTATGTGCACCCTTCTAGTGGTGGTTTGGACAAAAGCGCAGACTCGGAGAGGTTGAGCTAACGGAGCGATCGACCTCTAGCTAGGAGATCACGGATTCATTCGAGAGCAAAGCTAGTGGAGCATCAAGTGGGGGCTGAGTGGGAGATCGACAACTAGGTTAGAGGGGAGAGTTCGGGCGGTCACTAGAGGAGAGCTTGGGCGGTGAGTATAGCTCGGGCTTAGAGTGCAGGGCCTCGAGCCAAGCTAGGTGATGAGCCGAGTTAGCTATAGGGTTAGGTACTGATCTAAGCTAGTCGGCCAAGAGATCAGGCATTGCCTCTGTAGTATTGTTGCCAATTGGACCAAATCTTGACTTTATTGACCTAGACATATTAACCCATAACATGAGTCTCCCCACAAATCTAGTCAAATGAGGCGTGAGTCAGACTGACTAGACCAATTCTTCAGCCCGAACTCAAGTTGGTCATGAGTCAAGAAAGGCAGCAACCAGTTGAGGTGGCGTGGCCGAGATAGTCAAGACGAAACTCAAAACAGAGATGGCTGAGACTTCTAACAAAGATGGCCGAGACGAGATTCGAGACAAAGATGACTGCGATAAGACTCAGGACCAGGATGGTCGAGACAAGGCTCGAGACAGAGGCGGTCAAGACGAGACTCGAGATCGAGATTGTCGAGATGGGGCTCAGGACCGAGATGGCTGAGATGAGACTCGGGACCAAGATGAGACTCGGGACAAAGCCGGTAGGGATGGGACTCGGGATAAGGGTGGCCAAGACGAGTCTCGGGACAGAGATGGTCGAGACAAGACTTGGGACCAGGTTGGCTGAGATGAGACTCTGAGCAAGGTTGGTAGAAATAAGACTCGAGACAAGATTGGCAGAGACGAGATTCGGGATAGAGATGGTCGAGACGAGGCTCGGGACCAAACTGGCCGAGATGAGGCTCGGGACAAAGGTGGCTGAGACGAGACTCGAGACCAGGCTAGCTGAGACGAGACTCGAGACAAGGCTGACAGAGAAGAGATTCGAGATAAAGCTGGCTGAGATGAGGCACGGGACAGAGATGGTTGATATGAGACTCGGGACTAGGTTGACTGAGACGAGACTCAGGACCAGGCTGGCCGAGACGAGGCTCGAGACAGAGGCGACGAAGATGAGACTTGAAATCGAGATTGCCGAGGTGAGGCTTGGGACCGAGACGGCCAAGATGAGACTCGAGATCGAGATGACCAAGAGGAGACTTGGAACAAGATTGGCAGAGATGAGACTCGGGACAAGGATGGTCGAGACGAGACTCGGGACAGAGATGACCGAGACGAGACTCGGAACAAGGCTGGTTGAGATGAGACTTGAGACAGAGATGGTCGAGACAAGACTCAGGACTAGGCTGGTTGAGACAAGACTCAAGACAAGGCTAGCAGAGACGCGCCTCAAGATAGAGGCAGTAGAGATGAGACTCAAAATTGAGATTATCGAGGTGGGACTTGGGATCGAGACAGCCGAGATGAGACTCGAGACTGAAACTGCCGAGGTGGGGTTTGGGACCGAGACGACTAAGATAAGACTCGAGACTGAGACTGCTAAGATGAGACTCAGGACAGAGATGGTCAAGGCTGTCCGAAGCAAGACTCGGGACAGAGACGATCGAGATGAGATACTATCGATATTGCATAGAAAGATATTAACAAGTCTAATAAGAATAGGAAGGAAATAAATTCTTGAATACTTAGCTTTTGATGGAGGAGACTTTTTGCTGCCGTTAGGAGGATCAAGGTACGAAAATTCATAAAGGGGATACTCGTCATACTTAGCTTTTGACGGAGGAGGCTTTTTGCTGCCGTTAGGAGGATCGAGGTAAGAAAATTCATAAAGGGGATACTCGTCATAGCTTTTCTTTTCGACGGAGATGTGATTGTCATTAATTCTTCTAGTGTTAACTATCGTAGCATCTCGGCTCAGCTTTCCCACAGACAATACTAATTTATTCTGGCCAATACACCGTGGATGATCAAGCCATCAGTTCACGAACTGCTGACGTGTACGCTCTTCGAAGATAGTCATTGAAATTCGATTGGTTTGATGGTGAATACTTGTGATCCGATTTGTGAGGAATCTTGCTTTGTTTCGTTAGGCTTCTCTAGATTGGCAGCGAGGTGCTCCTGGGTTTCGGCAGAAAAGAAAAGGAAGAAGAGTTTTAGAACTGATTTAAGGTGAGCTTCGGTTCTTGAATTGATTAATATTTGGAATTTATGGATTTATGATTGATTATTGTTAATCTGTTCGTGAGTGTAGAAGGGGATCATGGTTTGATTAATTTTTGGTTGTGGTTGTGTTAGATCAGTGAGTAAGAATTTGATTAAGGGGCTGATCTAATGAAGGGTTAACGGCATATAAACGAAATTAGGGGTCTTGTGATGTAATTACTATGAATTCCATTAGATAATGGCAAGTTAATCTTTAACCATGGGTTAGGGTTAATTAGATGAGTGGGAGTAAGTTATAGAATTTTTATTACTGTAATTTAATACCGTATGATTGTAGTAAGCATTGTATTATCGTTGTATTTAGGTATGTTGTTTATTCCTTTTTGCAGGACCCTGATTGATTTGTGGTCCTATATTTTCTGGGGGTTCTAGTTGTGGACGATCATCTGATCAGGTGGGTACTCCTGTGCTTGGTCAACACAGATCCTCCTTTTTGTAATGCATGATTTCCTTTTTGCTGCCCTTATTGCATTGTTGCCTACTTCGCTATTTGCTATCATTGCTTGATACTTACCTGTTGACCTTTATTTTGATCTGTTGTTATTTTGTTGCTACTCTTGCTATCCATGCTAGTAATTAAATGATACCTTACACCTTCGTTGCTTGATATCTGTTGAACAACCTCCTATTGAACTTCCCGTTGTTAGAACAGTTTAACTGTCGTACCATTGACTCAGATTGACTTCCCTTGATACCTGTTGAACATGCTAATCGTCTGTAGATATTTTATGTAGGAATGATCATCATGCATTCATGATAGTTGTAGAGGTTGCGGACAGCATTGTTGGCTGTTCTTGTAGGCTCTGGCCCTACACCGTGTAGTGGTGTGATCAGTGGAAAGAGCCTACTTGCACTATTGTTGAGTGCAACCAGGACTGGCTATATAGCCCTCCTGTTACACTGCCGCTCCCCACCAGATTACGGTGGTTTGTATGTCGGAGTCTGTGCAGTATGTCTTGTCTGGCCCCTCAGTTCACTGTGCTCTGGGAGGGTGACTGGGGAATGCAGAGTGCGGACAGAGACTTGCATTTGTTTGCGTTGGTTGCCGTGTGTTTTACATGCATTGTTGGTAGGATTATTGCATAGTTTAATTTATGCATCTGATTTCGATTGTTGCACTTATTTGCTATGTTTGTTGCATTTGTATGACATTACATACATGCTCACATGTACTGATACTTATCTCTATTCCGTAGCACGATTCTTTCCTTATTATTCTTGTTGAGATACCATGCTTGATTTCCATGATCTCTGTTATCTGTTGATATCTATACCTGTTGATATTGTCTATCTTTCTGTTTATCTGTTCATGCACATTTATCATTTTGTATCCACTGAGCATCTAATGCTTACTACCCAGACCCTGGGGTTACTTTGTTTCCTCCCCAGGTAGCAGATAGGTTTACTGGAGCTTGGAGGTTCAGTCGGCTGGTCCCATCTCACAGCAGGAGGTTTTCTGTTGGTTTGTCGTTGGTTTATCGTTTATGGTATGGTTTATGTACTTGGACATGGATTTATGTTTTGTGGACTTGTTGTGGTCTCTTGGAGTTTTTCCATTTCGATGTTCGAACGTAGTGTGTGGAACTTTGTGGTTAATGGTTTTAGTATTTCGTTTGCATTTTGTTAGTTGATACGACCTTGTAGGTCTTATATTATGTTTGTGTGGTATAGTATGCATGTGTAGTGGTTGTATGGCCGTGTAGGCCTTTATTGTATATCTGTTGATTGTTGTGGTTATCTATTGGACGTGTTGTCCTTATTCCAGCCGCCTGTGGCTGTGTATACATGTATGTACTAGGGGAATTGTCATAGTTACTGGGGAGATGCTGCCGAAATTTTTCGGACGGCCTTCTCGGGGCGTGACTCTCACTTGGCTACCAGGATTCATAAACTCTAGTACTTATCCTGGAGGTCTAAAGTTCGAATCCTGGGGGAGGCAAAAATCCACTGGCCAGGGGTGGAAAGTCCTAGTGAGTAACGACACGGCCGAGGATCGTCGATTGACGACATAGGGGTCGCCAAGGGGGCCGCTAGTTGGGCCACCCAAGGGACCGCCGATTGGGCCGCCAATTGGGCCGCTAGTTGGGCCGCCCAAGGGGCCAAGGGGCCAAGGGGCCGGGTCGTTACATTCGTGTACCTCTCCAATATAGAAAAGACATAACAGCATAGTGTCACTAAAAATCAACAACATCCAAGCAATTAAAACAAAAGAATTAAATAATAATAAATAGATGAATAAATAAACAGATGAATAAATAATAAATAGATAACACCAATCAATGAATAAACAAATGAATGAATAAATAAATGAAATGAATAAACAAATAAGAACACCAATATACAGTCTAAAATACACAACAATCATGTGAGTCTCCGGCAACGGCGCCAAAATTTTGATGTGGGTGTTTTTGGGATTATTTTATTTATATAATTTCCTTTATTTGTTGTCACTTACATTCATCAAAATTATTTATTTATTTATTACCAAACCCCTATTTAACGCTAAAGCAGTATAGAGAGGTCCGGGTCGTCTCTCTTAGACTCAATGATGAAAGTTATCCTAGACATTTAGTACGGAATTTTATTATTGACTTTATTTATTCCCATTTTCAATGACAATTATTCAAAATTAACAAAAGAATCCTAATCATACAAAGTATACATTCCTAATCCCTATAATTATTCAACAATGTTTCATGTACAATGTACAAACTACACCACTAACAATGTACATCTAACCAACATATTTACAATATTAAACAATAAGTCATAACATGATAAACACTACAATAATATTTATATACAATGCTAACACGCCTAGTCCACATACAACTACAACATACAACATGACGTCATTCCTACAATATATATAAGCTTACAACACATATGTCATACATCATACATCTACATATATACTACATATATTATTTTAAATTAACATACAATAACTATTGCACACAACAACAATCACAAATGATATATAATACAAAATATATTTACAACCATTTATTTAATAATTATTACATAAATCTTGTCTATACAAATTCAAAACACAACATGCTTCATTTACATAACACCCTACTCATCATACATATACTATACAACATGCATCAAACATACCAACTCATACAACAACCAATCGTGAACAACTACAATAAATCATCCTACAACATGAATCTACATCCCATATACACTAAACCCTAAGTCATAATAGATTTACAAATAATTACAAAACAACAACAACTGAATTACACATTACAAGTTAATCCATATAACATTTACATTACTCAAAAAGGGGTACACAACTCAACACATGCACACTAGTTCTACAAGTTTTACAACATCTAATTTACAACATGCTCTAATAATACAACATACAGTAGCAATAAACAAATCTTTATTAAATTAAAAATTCAAATACAATGTTAATGGTTATATACAAGGATCACCACATATGACATCTTCAATCAAGCATATATGTCAAACAACCAATTCACACAAGCATCATCAACCAATGCACACAAGTAACCCTAAAATTCGATGCGCTGCCCAATACCTTAATCGAACAGAGCTCAATCAAAGCAAACAAGGAGGTTTTTGATGCAAGAACAGAACAACAAACAAAGAACAGGGTTAAGCAATCTGATCAGGGAAAGAATCAGGGAAGGAATCCTGTTGATCGACACAGAACAGAACTTAGCCTCCTTTAATCCACACCGCACCAAGGGGGAATGGATCAACCCAGGGAAAGAACCCTAAGCTGAACACGGCAAAGAACAAGATTCGGAATCCAGCCTTCATCCATCGTCAGCTGCAACCAGCAAACAAACGTTAGAGAAAGGAATTGAAACCCTTTACCTTGCTATCTTCGGTGGATGGAAAGGATTGAAGCCAAGCACACACGTCCCACAAGCCTCCGAACCACTTCGGCTTAGGGCACGGAGCTAGGGTTCTGTGAAGGTGAAGCGCTAGGAAGCAAGCCGGAGAACCCTCACGGCTTATATCCCTGTGTGGAAGGACGTCGTGCACTGGTAGCTGGAGAACCCTCACAGCCCCATTCGGCGATGACGGGGACTGGGATCTCACGCCTCCGAACCACTTCAGTGTTGATCCCGCGAAGGCAAAGGCGAAAACCAACAGAGCTGAGGTTGATCTGTGTGACCGGAAGGATGAAGAATGGTGGCTGATGGTGGTGCGACGGAGCTCGGCGAGAAGAAGATCGTCGCGGTGGAGAAAAGTCGAGGAAAACCTAAAAACCGAGCTCCCGAATATGTGAACCGGCTTTGCCCTTTTAACCTTGCTTGAACCGGCCAAATTGAACCGGCTAATGAAATTGAATCGGGTTTGATCTGAGTTAGGCTTAAATCTGGGCTTAGCTTGAGTTCATAGTAATGGGGCTGATTGAACCAACTAAATGTGGGTTGAATCAATTGAATTTGGCTTAGCTTTAATCTGATTCGGGCTAAATCCAATTAGAATTGGATTGAATCCAATCTGATTTTGGTTAAATTGCGACTCAAGCCAATTTGATTTTCCCTTCGATTTTGGACTTGATTGAACCACTTTGAATCTGATTTGACTTGAACTCGAGCCAAGATTGATTTCCTTACAATTTGAACCTCCAAATAATGTTATCTTCATCCTAATTTCCTAAAAAAATCCAATACACAAATTAATAACCAAAAATTTCCATAAATCAAGGAAAAAATAGATTAAGCATTAAAAATTCACCCAACATTAATATCAGTCCAAAATCTAATTTATTGACAAGAAATATAATCAAGATAGCACAATTTAATCCTAATTTACCCGGTCAAATAATTAGTTATCAAGGAGCACTCCTTTTACTATAAATTTTATTGAATCAAATAAACTTTTGGTCAAGACAAGACAACCAATATACATAAACGTGCAAAATAAAACAAAAATTTAAAGATGTGTGAAACATAAAATAAAAAAGAAATTAAATATAATCTTACTTGTAAAGTTAAACAAGGTGGAATAGAACCTTCTAGATTACCACTTGAAGAACTTTGTTGACTATTATTAAAATTTGTTAGAGGATTCTGGTTTGATTAATCAGAAATCTTTGTTTCCAACATTACTATATGTTGGCCTTGCTTTTTAATTTGTTCATCCATCTTTTTTAACTTTGCCTATTGCTCCATTACTAGTTGATTACATATACCATGGCTAGGAACAACTTCCTATAAATCAGATGGGCTAACACCATCAAACATACATACTCGACCAGGTCTATCCAGTCTAATGGTTTGAGCAAATATATCATTCTAACTCACTTGATCATTACAATCTTTAAGAAGATGATTTACTAATTCTTTCATTGTAGTCTTTATCAATATATGACATGTTAATATTTATTTAATACATAATGATAATTTTGAAATAATTTAAATTAATATAATTGAAGAATATAAAATAGTTTACCAATCTTTCTTCTACAACATTACTTGAGGGTCTTCCATCGGCATGAGTAAAACAGGCATGAAATAATTCAACTCGTATTGGAGCATGCCCATTTTCTTTTGCCTGAAAATATATTTGATTACTAGTTTCTATATTTATATACATATAAAATTATAACATGAATGAGAAGAATTATCAATTTTTGTTGCATTTGAGCAAAAGATGTCCTTCTAGTGGTCTGATTCATTATCTTTTGCTTTCTAACATCTTTATTTTTTTCACTTCTTTCCTAATATATTAAATTACATGTAATATATAAAGTAAACGTTTACTAACATTTGAATCAAATTATATATTCTAAATAAATAAAATATTACATACCTTTGATTTTTCTGTGTTTCAAAAAACAATTAATCTCACATATTGTTCTATATGAGCTCTTTCATCTCTTTGTTGTAAAAGAATTTAAATTGACAACTCAAGATTATAGTACTATCTTTTTAGTTCAGACTTTCAATTTCTCCATTTTTTTGCTATTGAGCTAGCGTCCAATTTTCTGTTCCTGGAGGAAGATCATACTTTTCCTGTAAAAAATATATAGACAAATTATCATTGCATAAATTAAAAGTCTTAAATACTAAAATTTTACAAAAGTAATTCAATTACCTTTATAATATTTAATATATCTTTCTTTTTGTCCATTGGTATTTTATGCCAATCTTCTACATCAATTGCACAATACTTACCATTTCTTGCCAAAGAACCCAAGAAATCAGTAAATTTATTTATTTTTTGTTCCTATAGGATGCCCCCATATCATCACATAAAATTTTAATACGTGGTAGTGTACTAGGTCGACCTCAAATTTCTTTGAGAAATGTAGGACCTCTTTTTTTCCTCGTAGTATTATGAAGTTCACTTTCACTAACTATACACAAAAAAATAATATAGAATAAAAATATTAAAATAAATTATTACATTCTTTATATATGTTACCTTTATTATATTCTTTGTTCATATCATCATTCTGGTATGGAACTGAAGACATATTCTCAACAATTTATATATACCTTGCACATCAACATGTAGTTGATTTGAAACTACATCTCTTTAGGTACCTTGTATATTTTGATCATCAATAAAAATATTGATTCCATTAAAAAAGATAAATACAAATTAAACACAATCAGCCAATAAATTTATGATCCATAAAATGAGATATTACTTGATTTACAATCTATGTGATTTGTACTTATAGTTGGTGGTTGCATATCTACCTTAACACGATGTTTAAAATGAGATTTCCTATTAGTTTAATGCTTAGGAGCAATTCCTACTACAAATAATCATTAGTTGCATATTATAAATAATACAAAGTCAATAGTAAAAATGAAAAGGAAATGCATATCACTATATATCATTCAAACATAATATAATAAAAATTCATTCTATTGTTATTACAATAATAATTGACTAAATATAAATGCATAGACTAGATAAAATCTCATCATAAATCAGTATCAATTTTCACTCCTGCAACATCATCACGAACCCAAACCACTTCTTCATGCTCATTGAAATCTTCAGAATTATAAATATAATATTAAAGATATGTATTAACATCTTCTATAGGCTGTATTTTATACTTCGCTCATGCATCAGTAGTGATAATGACATGTCAATCATAATCATTTGGATCTTTCACATAAAATACTTGCATAGCCTGAGATGCTAAAATATAAGGCTCATTATGACGCCTCACATTTTTTAAAATTGACCAACACAAAATCATCTTCATCCAATTTTAGTCGTTTGCCTTTGGAGACCCACTCACATTCAAATAAAGCAACTTTTTGACCTCCCCCATAATCTAACTCGATCATATTTTGCAAAATCCCATAATAATCAAGTTCACTTAATACTGAATTGTGATCTTTTATACTTAAATAACTTAAAGTAGTGGCCCTAATAGTTACACCACAATTTTGAGTTTTTCTCTTATGTTTCACTTCTTTTGTATCAAACCTAAATCTATTTGAAATGAATTTATCATATTGTATCCCAATGATATTCATGTTGGAAAAATAAAAGAGGTTTGTGGAAGAAAGATCTCACTTATGTGGAAGAGGAACAATAAGAAAACACTAAACTCTAAATTTTTTATTTATTTCATTCATATACAAGTAACATATTTATAGGCTAATAAGATAACCCATGTAAGACCACTAACTCCACATACTATATTATTTTAATATCACAAAATTTGATTTAATTTTCAACAATTCGAGCCTCTAACAAGTGATATCAAATCATTTAACATCGGATCATTTTAAGACCACTAACTCCACATACTATATTATTTTAATATCACAAAATTAAATTTAATTTTCAACAATTCGAGCCTCTAACAAGTGATATCAAATCATTTAACATCGGATCATCTTTTGAAAGATTTATATCTTCAATTATCATACAAGAAGTACATAATCAATTATATTTGAAAAAAAATTAATATATATTTTTAATAACTATTACAACACAACTTACATAATTGAAACCACCCGGCAAAAGTTTTACTATGTATACGCTCAATTTGGTGTAGTGTAAGACAGGAATGACTATAAGTTGCACAATTCCATGATGTTCACTGCAAATTAGTAATAATAATTTTATAAATAATGATGACTAAATAGTTATATATTTAAAAATTATGAATTATATAAAAATATACCTTATATAAAAAATGATAAATCCCAGTTATATAAGATTGTACATGATGACAATTGAATAACACATATTGATGTGCCTTCTTTAATATCTCAATGTCAAATTTAGTTGCAATGGTCTTTCCAAGTGCATAACCAAAGATATTAAACACATCTAATGCAAATATTGAATCAATATTTATATCATCATTTTTTGATGATTGATTAAATCTTGTCTCCACATAATATGCTAAATATAAAGAGCAGAATGCCAAACATTCCTCAGCTAAATACCCTTCAGCAATACTTCTGGCCTATTTCTATTTCGAACACAAGACTTCAAGGTCTCAAATATCTTATGTCAAAAACACAACAATTAGTATTATTTTAAAATAATATATTTTAAATAAAATAACATCTATAAGATTTATATATTACCTGTCAATTCGATACATCCAACGATAGTGAACTAGCTCAACAAGTTGTACTTCTAATGGGATCAAAGATGATAATAACAACAAGAATATCACCGTAGTAAATGCCCTAATGCCACTAGAACTCAAGTTGAAGTTTAACTATAGATGTGCACATGAAGACATAAAGGTTACAAGAATTAGTAATTACATGGAATCATTTTAAAACTTCAGAGAAGTTTTAAGTAGAACAATCTATTAGACATTAAATGAAATCTTTATATCTTAATGTATTTTTCTATACATGGTGCTTGTGTTTTGTCATGGAAAACCACTTTATATATGAGAGTTTTTTGAGTTGGGTAAATGGTACAAGAAGAAGAATACAATTTTCTAACCTCCTCTCTTTATCTCTTGTTCCTGTTGTCTCCCATTTAGAAGCCAAATTCAATTATTAAATTCCTAATTACATGCTCTCAATCCTAATTAACCTATAATCAAGTATAACTACAGACATATCACAAGGCTTAAAAATGTTGGACAACAATTGAAACTACAACAATTTCTTTGCAATTTTCATACTGAAACTACAATAATTGATAATGATCAACTATTCACACTTGGAAACAAACATTAACAAAATTAAATTAATAGAAACTCTACATATGAGAAAAAAAAGTTGATCAGAAACAAAAACTCTTAGAAGCAAGTTGTTGGTTGCATTGATGGATAGTTTCTTTACCTAAATTCTTTGAAGAAATACAGTTACCCTTCATAATAAGCAAAGGCAAGGAAAGAGTATAATCCAAATCTCTACTTCCAACAACCTTCTTCCCTGATAAGAGGGCAGAGTATTATAAGATATAACATAGTCATAAAGGTATGCAAAAATTAAAAAAGGTTAAAAAAAAGTGAACAAAAAGGTAAGCAATTTTTACAAATATAATGTATGGGATTAGCAGAACAGGTATAATGGATGTTTGAGTATAGGTAAAGTCACAAGAACTATTACTGTAAAAATTGCAGGTAAAAGTTTGATTTAGTGGAACTTTTCAAATAGGAATTTCTTTGAAATAATAATTTTTCTACAGTAGACATAACTGTGAAAAGGACAGCTTAGAAGTACACCTTTACCTTTAGTATTGAAAGGTAAGTTAGTAATTGAGTACTCGAAATAAGTAAAGACCAAAAGAAACTTAAACATGCATAAAGGTCCACATCACTAGAAAACTCTTTATGTTTGGAAGCAGTTTGTATGTGGCCATATCTGCTAATTAGTGTATCCTTGGATAGTTACCTTAAATTTGCAATTTTTGACAGTAAGTCACATTATTCTTGACAGCATGCAGCCATTTTAGCAAATTAGTATGCTAGTTTTAAAACGTAACGATTCTTGCAAGGAAAGGTAGTTGGGAAGGAAATAAGGTTGCAGAAAAGTTTCTCCAGTGGCACTAAATGTTTTTTGTGCAAATTTTAGAGTGAAGAACCAAGCAATTACAATGATTTGGTGATAGAATAGTCAATTATATCCAGAATCATGCAGTTTAAAGAATTTCAGAAACATCCATTTAATAATATTGTAGTCACGTAAATGTAGATAACTAGTGCTAATTTATACCTTGTTACGAAGAATATTCAACCAACACGATGGGCATGAAACACAAGATATATGAAGCCATTGAGTAATTGTTGAACAAACCATAGTAACAACTAACAATCCTATAGAACAATTTATAAAGTTCATCAGCTACATTTCTTTTTACAATATAGGATCTAGGACATTGTACACAAACAAACTTAATATAGGATCGATGGAGCTCTAACTGTTCGAGATGGGAAGGTGTCGGCCTGCCAGAGATGGGAAGGCATCAGCCGGCCAGAGATGGGTAGGTGTCGGGGATGCGTGAGCAAGCGACGAAGGGGAGCGGCGAGCGACGAAGGGGAGCGGCGAAGGCGAGCGAGCAAGGGATGAGCAGAGAATCGTGAGGGATAGAATCGCGGCGGTGAGTTAAGAATCAACACAGTGAAATAAATAGGAGTTAGGTCTCAGCACAGTTAGATGGAAATTAGGTTATTAAGTTATTATTATAAGATATTTTAACATGTATAAAATTTATCAATCTAATATGATTTTTTAATTAATAATAATAATATTTTTTAATAAGTATTGTTGAAAATTATTTATAATGATATTTTAAATTAAATATCATTAAGAAAGTGTCGTGAGAGATCATCTTTCTAATAGTGTCTAAAGCTTACTTATAAATTTATTTCTTAATTTTTATTTTGATATTTATTTTAATATAGTAATTTATAATTTTTTGCAATCTTACATTTTAAATTAAAAATAATATAAGTTTTATATATTTGATTAGAATTTTATTTAAATTATATGGATAACAACATCACTAAAGTGGAACTCATAAAAAGTTTGAGTTCAACTTGAATTTAATAAGATCGAGTTTTAATAAAACTCGCTATTTAGTTTGATAAAAAATTATATTCATTTAATAATAAAAATATATATATAATAATTAAGTTTGAAAACTAAGTAAACTCAGTTGGTTATTATTCATAGTAAAGCATGTGAACAATTTGTAAATAAAATTATTTATTAACTAGATCTTAATTATAAAATTATTTCGTTATTTTTTATTCAAAAATTTATTTTAATGTGGTAATTTATAAATATTTAAAATCTTATATCTTAGAATTAAAAACTAATATAATTTTTTCATATATTTAATCAATATTCTATCTCAACTGTAACTCAGCTCCACAAAAAGCTTAAACTTGACTAGAGGTTAGTAAGAATTTTAATAATTAATAAGTTTAAATAAATTTAATAAAGAAATAAATAACTTTGTGTCAATTGGATATGATACAATAACTCCATCATTTCTCTAAAAAGATTCACATAAATTTTAAATAACAATGCAATAAATATCAAATGAATAACATATAAAATATAAGTTATTCCCAACACAAAGGAGTGAACAATGTCGATGAGAGGTAATTGGGCCACAATATCGCTTACTATTACATAACATATAATTATGGGTGAGTAAAAATTTAATTAGACTGAATAAATCGATTGAACTAGTCACATTTAAAAATTTAATTTGATCATTTTATAATTTTAATTTTTTTAAAAAATTGATTAATTTGGTTTGATTTCTATTTTAAAATTTTTTATTAGGTTAAACTGAATTAATTAAAATAAAAAATAATTGATAAATTTTTAAATAAGTGAATTTATAAATTTTTAATTAATTGATAAATCTTCTATAATATTTAAAAAAATTAGTTATTTTAATTAATTTAATTTTTGATCGAATTAATTGATATTTTATCGATTCAGTTTATTCAGTTTTTATTTGAAAATTTGATCACTCGGTTAGTTCGAAAAAATTTGATTGAGTTTGATTTTGATTAATTTGAATCGGTTTAATTTAATTTTAACTGAACTCAAATTAAGAGAGAGAGAGAGAGAGAGAGCGCATTAATTTGTGTGTGTAACTTAATTAGAAGTATGAGAATTGAGAGTTTTTAAATGAAAATGAAAATCTGTATAGCCTGATAATTATGACCTAAATCTCATTTTGAGATAGTTGCAATCTTATCTGCATGCCACAAATGGAGGGCATGCAGCTACAATGCTGCTACTTCTAAGGCTTGCCACTCCTTCTTCCTATCCTCCATCAAAAAGATTAAAAACAAATAGCTGATCAAAACCCTTCTCCTCTTTGATTTCTTCAACCTTTATCTATCTATCAATTAGTTCGGTTTAGATCGAGTTATTGTTTCCCTTTTTCTTTGGTTGCATCAGGAATAATATAATCACATATATATCCATGGAGGCAACTGGAAAGGAGCTTGTCCAATCAGTAATATTACTTTTCATTAATCCAATCTTCTTCGATCGTTCGTCAACCATTTTCGGATGAAAACATTAACTATGATTCTTATAATTAATATGATTTGTTAATAATAACAATTCATTTTGTTTGTCAGAGTTCTTCAGAACAGTTCGTCGTTCAACAGAGAAGGCCCAAGGTGCTCCACAGATGCGCCACTTCGCTCTCCTCGATCGCCGGCAGCGTTTACCGGAGAATCGAAGGCCTCGACGGCTTCGTGGGCTTGCTGGCTCGGCTGGTCGCCTTCCTGGCGGGCCCCCTGGTCAAGCGGCTGGTGCAGTGCTGGCTCTTCTGGTTCTCCTTCACAGACAGCGTGGTGCTGACGATGGAGATGATACTGCTCTACTTCGTTCCAAGCCTCACACCTATTTTGGAGAAGATCGACGAGATCGCTCCGGTGGCGGACTCGCTTCCTGAGAAATTCGAGCGGTCGATGGACGAGCTGCCTAGCCTGGTGGAGAAGATACCTGACCAGCTGGTGCAGTGCGCTTCGGTGTTCAGAAGCTTCGCTAACGTCGTCGTCGAACCGAAACGCGACGGCGTCAAGAGGAAGGCGGAGAGGAAAAAGGACGAAGAAGACGAAGAAGGGGAGCACGATAAAGGGAAGCGGATCATAGTAGAGGTCGATGATGAGTCGCGAGAAGGGATGAGCGGCGCCGATTGCCTGATGAAGCAATCGACGATTCTGGACTTGTTTGAGGAACGGTGGCATGCGAAGCCTTTTGCAGGGAAAAGGAGATGACGGTGGAAGAGCTGCGGTGAAGGTGAGTGATGGAAACTGAGAATGAATCCTTCGTCGATGGGTGTGTAGGCTGACCAGCTGCTTTACTCTCCGCTCGATTCACAAGTTTTAGGGGCTTCATGTTGTTGGCCGAGAGTTTAAGAAGAGTTCTCAGTTAATAAGACTGCAAGCTACTAATTCATTTAGGGTTTATTTTCTGTCTGTTTTTGGTTCTTAATTTATTATTGGTTGAAAAAATTAAAATAGCTTTTCTTTAATATAATTATCAAATAGGTGTTTTATATATATATACTATCAGCCTGTAGTTTTTGTCAATTTTACCATTTTTAAACCACCTTAACAACATACAGATTATATATCCTTCTTCAACTAATTTGACATGCACATCTAAATAAACTCATATAATAGTTTTGATTAAAATTAATCTACAAGTCATTAATTTTAACTGTATATATTAAAAATAATTTATTTTTTTAAAAAATAAAGTGATATAAATTCTAATAGAATTTTTTTATAGAACTATTTTATAAATTATAAAAATTAAAAATTATTTAAGAAAACTATTATTTATTGGTGCAATCGACCTATAGTCAAGGTTGATCAAGTTGATCAAGCTCGAGTTGAATTTTGATATTTAATCAATATGTCTATGACGAAAAAGATAACAAGTAGAAAGAAAATTTATAAAAAAAGAAGATTATGTATACAATCAATCTTGGGTCTAATTGATCAAAATTGATTTGGATGTGAATATGGATGTTTGAGTGAAAAGTTAAGTAGGTCAAGGTTGCCTGAATACTTAATGGTGAAAATTTTAAATGGATCATAGAGGATCGAACATTTGATAAAGATAAAATCTAAGTAGATCAAGATTGACTAGCCATTTGATAATGGTGGAAGTTCTAAGAAGTTATGGAGGACCGAAAGTTAGACATGAGAAGAGAAGTCCAAATAAGAAGAATCGAATGTTTGACAATGATGATGTCTTGATAGATCAAGATTGATCAAATGTTAGGCATTGAATAAGAATTTCTAACAGGTCAAGGTTTATCGAATGTTAGATGGATAAAGTCTTAATAGGTTGAAGTCAATCGGATACTAAGCAAGGATGAGACCCTAGTAAGTCGAGGTTAACTAGTCTAGTCTTATGAGGAAGTTCTGAAGATATGAAGGTACTTTGACATAAGCGAATTCGGTGTGAACAGTATTTTCAACACTAGAAATAGTATTTTTCAACACGGTGAACAATGTATCAACCAATTGATGAACAGTAACAGTCAAATGTTCATGGTTAAATTAGAGTCAATAAGAGTCATTTTACAAGTGCAACAATCAAATTTAGTGAAATAATTAACTAATGATGATGAATAGTCGATTGATAAATAAAAGTCAGCCTCGATTTTTAGGTTATAAAAGAAGATTGAGGAGGTTTTAGGAGTCAATTCTTGGAGATTTTAAAGACAAGTGTTGTTGTATTTGTTGGGATCGGTGCGTTCGCTAGAGGGGGGTGAATAGCGATTTTCGATCTTTCTCTGCGAAATAGTTAGCGGAAGCAAATAACAATAAGAAAGAACAAGATCAAACGCTAACCCGGTTCGATTTACTTGGTATCCACCTCAACGAGGTGACTAATCCAAGGATCCACACACGCAGCCGACGATTCCACTATGAAACAATCTCCTTCTCAAAGCACGCTTCGAAGGCGGAGAAACCTTTACAACAGAGCTCTTCCTCTTACAAGGTTTTTAATGAAGTTTAAGGAGGAAGAGAATGGAGTTTTTCAATCACAGAGAGCTGTCAGAAAGAAGAAGAAATCAAGTCTTATTTTCTGCGACGTTGACCGCTCTTTTTATAAAATTTCGTGCATCAGTCGACTGATCCTAGGGCCAGTCGACTGATGGGCTTCAACGGCTCTTTAATACGCATTTAATTTGCCAGTTGTCACCCAACGGTAGTCTATCAGTCGACTGCTCCAACACCAGTCGACTGGTACCAGTCGACTGTACCTCTCGACTGATCTTTCTGTTTGACACCAGTCGACTAGAATTCAGGACTTCAGTCGACTGATACTTCTGAACTTGGCTGTGTGTTCTTCGGATCAACCCCAGTCGACTGCTGGCAGGGCCAGTCGACTGACTAAGCTGAAAACTCCCTTTTTCAGCTTCTTCTTCATCCCTTAGCCTTGACACAAGTCTTCAAACGCCTTCCACAAGCCTCGTGCACTTCCTTGCACTAGCTTGAGACGTTTCCCTCGACTTTGTCGTGCTAAGTCTTCTCTTGCCAAGAGGCCTCGCCTCCGGGACTTCGTCCTTTGCCAAGAGGCCGCGCCTCCGGGACTTCACCAAATGCCAAGACTCCATTCCTGGACTTTCCTGTGAACTCAAGTCACACATGTTAGATCACAAACATTGCCTAACTTAAACTGATTCAGCCAAACATTAAAATCTAAATCACTTGGGGCAAAATTGCCCCAACAATCTCCCCCTTTTTGATGTTTGGCAAAAATCATTTAAGTTAGGTCTTTAATACAGCATGTATAATATCACAATAAGTACCTTCAATAATCATGCTCTAATCAGAGTTAATCAAGCATTAATGAGCAACATAAATGCTAAGCATGAATGAATAACCATGAATAATCATGAAAGCCTAACTTTACCATTTCATTCTCCCCCTTTTTGACATACAACAAAAAGCAGTAAAAATTATCAGAGTAAATATGAGTAAGTAAATAAATTTTCAAGAAGGAGCAATTATCATGACAAGCGTTGTTACTTTCTCCCCCTTAACCCTTACTTCTCCTTTGTTCAAGCACCAACAATAAAGATTATAAGTTTGAGCATATTGTTGAACAAAGAACAAAGTAAATATTCGACTGATGTCTGATAGTCTGATTTTCAGTGCCAACTTTGAAAAACCATAACTAATTCAGTTTAATTCAAAAAAATATGAAATTTTCATCTTACAGTCCAATAATATAAATAAAAAATACAAAATGTAAGACTTTAAATAAAAATAACAAACACTCATTCGGTCGATTTGGAAGTCCTGAGCACAACACACTCTTCCTAGAACTTACTCAATTGCGCAAGGGTTGGTCGTGTTCAACAGCACCGCAGGATGAATGAGTAGTTGGAATTAGGATGTCTCCTTGTGGTGTATGTTGAGGCTCTTATATAGACTCTTCCGAGCGCCTGAATTTGATCTTATCTTGATCTGATTCTGTCAATCTTTATCAAGGCTCGATTCTTCTTGATCCGAGCGCCTGGATCATCCAGGGGTGCCTGGACCATCCAAGCACTTGGAGAAACATCCGGGCACCCAAATCCAGTCGACTTAGGTTTGACCTGAGTTGACCTCTAGGTTTGACTTTGGCTGCTTCTGTTTGCTCTTCTTATGCTTCCTCTATCTTGCTTCCAGCTCCTGGTCCCTGCAAGATCAGCATACAAACAAATAAGCAACCTAAGTCTACCTGTAGTCTGTCTGACCTACTAAGCTTACCTAAGCCTTACCCTATAGGTCTAACCTACTAGCTTACCCGTGCCTAACTTCCAATTAAGACTAGTCATTTCCATAGGTAGACTTCTCACTTGCCAAACATCTCATTTGGACTTTTTTGACTTTTCCTTGCCTAACTCCAGTTAGGACTAGTCACTTCCATAGGTAGACTTCTCACCTACCAAACATCCGATCACCCTTGACCTGCTTGGACTTTCCCTTGCCTAACCTCTAGTTAGGACTTCCTTGCCCAGCTTCACTCACCAGGACTTCTCCTCAGGACTCCTGCCCAGCCACTCAGGAGGTCTTCCTTGCCCAGTCCTCCAAACCAGGTCTTCCTTGCCCAATCCTCCAGATCAGGACTTCTTTGCCTAGCCGCAACTAGCTAGGACTTTCCCTTGCCTAGCCTCCAACTAGGACTTCTCCTTGCCTAATCTAACTGACTAGGACTTCTTGCCCGGTCCAACTGACTAGGACTTCTCGCTAGTCTTCTAGTCAAACTAACCTGACTAGACTTCACTCACATCCAAATATTAGGTCATATTTAGATCAACCCTTGGTCAAACTGACCAGACCTAGGTGTATTGTCAAACATCAAAACTTCTAGGACAGACTAGTGCTCCTTGCACCAACAATCTCTCCCTTTTTGATGTTTGATAATTTCTTAAGTTTAAAATCAGGTCAGGGTTTATAATCTTGGGAGAAATCTAGATTTTTAACTTAAGTCCCTTCTCCCCTTTTCATACATCAAAAAACTTATTATATTGCACCAACAATTATGGTATATTCTATGGTCACAACTTAGTCTTGACAGTTCTTGAAAGACCATAGTAGAAAAATTTTTAAAAATAATTTTTCAAAATAATTTTTTAAATAGATTTTTTCTAAAAAAGTTTTAAAATAATTTTTCAAAAGATTTTCAAAATAGTTTTGAAATGTGTTTTTGTTCAAAATAGATGATTTTTGAAAAATTATTTATTATTCTTTTAAATCAGAATCTCCCCCTTAACCTGACACATCCTTAGGGCTCTTTGTTAACCACAAAGCAACCTCCCTATGTGTCTTAGGGTTTGACCCAAATTAAAAGAATAATTTTAAAATAATTTTGAATATGATTTTAAAATGGTTTTCAAAGATTTTTTTTTTTCAAATATTTATAAAAAATAATTTTGAAATAGTTTTGCTCTATTGATTTGGACCTCCCCCTCAATCTGACACTTCCTTAGGGCTCCTTGTTACCCACAAGGCAAACTTCCTATGTGTCTAAGAGGTTAATCCAAGTCAACAGAATAAATAACTTATGATTTTTAAAAATAATTTTTTAAAATATGAATTTTAATTGAACTTTCAATTTGGACTTCCCCCTAAATCTGACACTTCCTTAGGGCTCCTTGTTGACCACAAGGCAATCTCCCTATGTGTCTTAGGGGTTGTTCCAAGTCAAAAGATCAATTTACAAAATATTTTATAAACATGAGTTTTCAAAAAGATATTTTCAAAAAGTTTTTCAAATTAAATTTTAAAAGGTCTTTTAAAAATAAGATCTTTCAAGAATAACCTCCCCCTCAACTAGACACTCTCTTAGGATATCCTTGTTAACCACAAGGAATTTTTGCCTATGTGTCTTAGGGTTCTAGACATAGTGTTGACCTAAAGGTTTTGTGTCTAAGTGTTGGTCAACCAATTTTCAAAGATATATATTTTTGAAAACTATAATATAGGTACACACAACAAGCATGAATCTCAAGTAATTATCAAATTTTTAAAAATAGTTTTTAAAAAATAGTTTTAATAATTTTTGAAAAAGTTTTTTAAAACTTTGTATTTAATTAGTCCTTATCATCTCACCCATTCTAAGTGCCTCAGTACATGACATACAATAGTTGCCTTATGAGTTTTATGAGATGTTTTATCAATTTTATCTTTATTAATTTAAGTTAAGTTCTAATGAGTGTTTGACCTTGTGTTAGATTTAGGTTTAACTGTCAGTTGGTTAAGTCCACATTTCAAAAATTGGCTTCCAGGTCGTGGCGAGGCAGGACCTTCTTGGTTATCAGAACAACGACCACTTCCTTAGACAAAGTCTTTTTTAAGAAATTATGACCTTAATCAACTTCTTGAAAAATCTGGTCTAACTAGTCTAGGATGTGGCGAGGTAGCTTCAGTTAGGTCGACTTAGCTAAGCAGACCAAGCAAGGTACTCCTTACCTCCACTTGACTACCTAGACTAAGCTTCCCTGACGTACTATCATCTTGCCCCACCCTGGTACTATATTGGACAAGTGTCAACCAATCATTTATCCTTAACTAACCATTCTAAATTAAGCATATATTAAACATGATGACATGACATTTATGTGCATATAAATAAACATATGCATGTACATGACAAGTATATGCATGATTCAATCAAGTAAATAATTTTTAATTTGATTTGATATATTTCGTGTGGACTCACAAAAGTGTTAACTCAATTTGACAGATTTTGAATTTTATTAAATTTTATTTTATTAGGTAATATTTTAAGTTAGTTTCATAATTATAAGTATTTTATTATAATTAGGTTCATGGCTTTTAATTTCATTTTATTTGAATTATTAAGTTATGGATTTAATTTTTTTTAGTTAGAATTAAATTATGTTTGAATTGTTATTTTTTTAAGGAAGGTAAAAATCCACTGGCCAGGGGTGGAAAGACCTAGTGAGTAACGGCACGACCGAGGGTCGTCGGTTGACGACATAAAGGGGTCGCCAGTTGGGCCGCCAGTTGGGCCGCCCAAGGGACCACCAAGGGGTCGCCAGTTGGGCCGCCCAAGGGGCCGAGGGGCCGGGTCGTTACAATAAAAAGTACTAGAGTTTATGAATCCTGGTAGCCAAGTGAGAGCGCCTTTTTATTGTAACAACCCGGCCCCTCGGCCCCTTGGGCGGCCCAACAGGCGGTCCCTTGGGCGGCCCAACTGGCAGCCCACTGGCGACCCCTTATGTCGTCGACCGACGACCCTCGACCGTGTCGTTACTCACTAGGTCTTTCCACTCCTGGCCAGTGGATTTTTTGCCTTTCCCAGGATTTGAACTCTAGACCTCCAGGTTAAGTACTAGAGTTTATGAAGGCGCTCACTTGGCTACCAGGATTCATAAACTCTAGTACTTAACCTGGAGGTTTAGAGTTCGAATCCTGGGAAAGGCAAAAAATCCACTGGCCAGGGGTGGAAAAGACCTAGTGAGTAACGGCACGACCAAGGGTCGTCGATTGACGACATAAGGGGTCGCCAGTGGGGCTGCTAGTTGGGCCGCCCAAGGGGCCGAGGGGTCGGGTCGTTACAATTTTGATTTTGATTTTGATTTTTTAATTATTAGTTTATTTTTGAATTATTAATTTAATTATGTTCTATAATTAAATAAAACTTGATGATAATTTATTTTTGTAGTATCCTTTCTCCCTACACTTAAAATAAATAATATAGAGCTTAAAATAAACTTTACAATTATTACCGTTCTCCCCCTCCATTTTTGTCGTCTTACTTCCATCACGATTAGTCCAATAAAGAGAGTAGACCTGCTTTGATACTAATTGTAAGACCGATGGGCGCGCTAGAGGGGGTAAATAGTGTTGGATCGGGTTGGACCGGCTAGAGGGGGGTGAATAGACGGTTAATCAAGATTGCAAGATAGACACTCTATTTTTTAAAAAAAAACTTGGTTGCAACTCGGTCGTTGCTTCCAAGGCAATTGACGCTCAAACAAAACTCCTTGAGGCGGAGAAGCCTTTACAATTATAGCAGAGAGACTTAGAGAGAATGACAAAAGTAATTGATAATTTAACTCTAAAACTTTAAGTCTATTTATAGCCAAAGAGAATAGATCTAGATCGTTGATCGTAGATGAAATTTTTCTTGGTCGTTAATCCATTGATGCGATTCTAACCGTTGATCAGAGATAGACTTGATCGTAGCCGTTGAGTAAATAAAGATAAACTTTATCTTTAATAAAAGATAAGTATTTATCTTTTATATGATAAAAGATAAATCTTATTATTTTTTCTTCTTTTTTTTTGCAACCGTCACGTCCAAACGGTCCAAGTCTAAGTCTTCTTCTCTAGGCAAAGTCAGCGGTCAAAGTCAACGGATAAAGTCAAAGTCAACGGATAAAGTCAAAGTCAATAGTTTTGACTTTTGTTGACTTTTTGTGGAATCTTCGATTGGGTGATTTTTGGCCAACCGGAGTAAGGCTCACCCGAACCCGACTCCGGCCTTTTGCCCCTCGAGCATGCTTCCTCCCGGATTCTCGTCCCTCGGACTTCGCGCACGTCCTTCTCGCTCCACCGGTGTACTCTTCCGTAGCTTCCGCGTCCCTCGGATTGCACCAAGCCCGTCAGCTCACTTCCCCGCGCAACCCTTCTCGTCCGCTACCTTTTACGCTCGACTTCCTCCGTACCTAAGTTCCTGCACACTTAACAGAGGGATTAGAACAACACAGGACTTAACTTAATCTAGTTGATCACATCAAAACTAACCGGGGCACCAACAAATAGTACTCATCATTTTTGTTCATTCGTTCATTACTAACACAGAAACTTAGTAGCAGATTTTATAAAGAAATAGGGACACGCAGATTTACTCAGTTCTTAACCCCCCATAGTACGTCGAAGACCTATGCATGGGATGACCCCCATCCACTAATGATTTCCTTTCCAAACCATTGTCCGAAGGTGGAGAAACTTGTCTTACAGTTCAAAATATAATGAAAGAGAATACAAACAAGTAAGACTTAAAATAATTAAACAAATACTCATTGGGTCGATCTGGAAGTCCTTAGTGCAGCGCATTCCTCCTCAAACTTTGCCAGTTGCACGAGCAGGATGTCATTCACGTTCAACAACATCGTAAGATAAAGTGTAATGGAAATTAGGATTAGCCTGGTGCTCCACATTGAGGCCCTTTATATAGACCCTTTTGGGTGCCTGGATTCTTATCCGAGTGCTTGGATTCTTATTCGGGTGCTTAGATCTGATCAAATTCAATTTGATCTCTTCGATCTTTATTGGGGTCGATTCTTCTTGATTCAGGCACATCGACTGTCCGGGCGCCTTGATGTTACTCTAGGCGCTCAGATCTAGTCAACTCGAGTTTAACCTGAATTAACCTCGGGCTTAGTTTGACTGTTTTTGTTTGCTCTTCTTATGTTTCCTCTATCTTGCTTTCAACTCCTGGTCCCGACAAGATTAGCATACAAACAAACAAGCAACCCAAGCCTACCTGTAGTCCATCTGACCTACTGGGCTTACTTAAGCCTTACTGTAAAATATCGAAAGATTAAAGGGTTAAAAAGCTAAATGGCTAAAGGGTTATTGGTTTAGGGTTAATGGGTGTGGGCTTATTGGATCATAAACCGTTAGAGAAGGAACCCGTTAAGAGAGGTTAAAAGGATCCGGCACTGTAGCACCCAGATCGCGAGCTTCTGCCGTTTCTCACGATCGCGCTTCCACCTTCGGTTCTTCGTCGCCGACGCAAGAGGAGCTGGGAAGATGTGACGCCGGAGCCGTCGAGTCTGCCCTGCCCAGCCGTCGGTGAAGACGCTTTGAAGTTTCCCTGTATTGCTTTCCTTCGGTTCTTGCCAGAGCCGAAGAACGCCGGAGATCCGGAAGGAGGAAGAAGAATAGTAAGTGAGATTTAGGTTTTTGGATTTTCATGGTTTAGGAGCTTAGATCTACACCTCCTTTAGATTTTGATGGTGTTCTTTCTCCCACAGCTGACTGATGTGAGATTTCGCCAATTAGCCTTGTGTTGAGCTTCGGCCACAAGCAAGAGGAAGGAGAAGGTAAGGGGATTTAGATCTCTGTTTTGAGGATTTCATGGACTTTAGATCTAGGGTTTTGATTTCGGATTTGCAAAGCTGGTTGTAGATCTGAAATTGGGAGTTGGTTTTTGCTGGTGGAATTCCATTGGTTTCGGCTGGGAAGAAGAAGCTGATAGGGATTCTAGGGCTTCAATCAGAGGTGAGTGTTCTTGGTATTGGATCTTGGTTTTTCTGTTTCATAGCTCACCGAGGAGGGCTGATTTGGGTTCTTAAGATTTGATACATGGTATTTTTAGGTTCCTGGAGTTGGATCTTGAATCAGAGGATTTGTTGGTTGACTGTTGAGGAAGAGAATGTTTGTGCTATGATCTGGATTTCTAGTTTCAACAGAGAAGAAGAGAGATTAGAACTAGTTCTAAGGCTAGGTAGGCTTGAACAGAGGTAAGTTGTTTCTTAGAGTTAATTGAATGAGTAGCAATGTTGGGGTTGCCTTGACCTACATTATTTTGATGGGGTTAGTAGATTGACTTTACTTGGTGAGTTTTAATTGAATAATTGAGTTGTTCTTGATTATGTAGTTGACCTGTTTTTAAAAAGGTTTCGATTAGGAACCTTAAAACGGATGGGTTGATTTAGGATTTAGTTTATATATTGGAGTGTTATAGGATTGTTGAATAGCTATTGTTAGATTAAATGTAATTTAATCTTAAGTATGGTATGGTTGTTTATTTCAGGACCTTGATTTGATTTAGTTCTGATATACACGGAGTATTATATTTTCTGGGGGTTCTGTTGTCTACACTTGACTGTTCAAGTGGGTACCCT
>NC_133862.1:14945850-15035680 GCF_044706935.1 Curcuma longa | reverse complement strand
AATCTCAAGAATTAAGAATTCATGATATTTCTTGTAGGATATTACACATCCTAGGCCCTTTAATTTATGAGTATATCTATTCATGTTCATTGTTGATACTTTGATCATAAAAAACTTAAAGTTTTAAGTTTTTGATACATGATATCAAAACAACATTTTAATGATGCAAAACTTATGAAACTAATTTTTCCAAATGACAAATGAGTTAAGAAATTACAATGTCAAATTTTATAATTTTCCGACGAAAATTGAACTAGTTATGAATTTTTTAAGTTGGGCTAAAAAATCATGTTTTACAGTCATCAGTCGACTGATGTCTCTGTTTGTCACTGTTTTGACCTGTTTCTTGATAATTGGACATCCTTTGCCCTCTATTATTTGATGCATGCTTTAGGAGCATATTTATAATCTATAGGAATGTTGAAAACCTATAACTTAGATGTCCTAACCAAATTGTTGGTGCTTGTTTTTAAGGAAAGTATGATTTTAGGGGGAGCCCGTGCCAAAACTACTCAAACTTGACCTCTAAGACTTCTTATTAGGATTTAGCTCTACCTCTTATTCATGTTTACCTCCTTAAATGTGCATTCTTTTTAATGGTTGTCAAAAAGGGGGAGAATGGGTTGTTTAAAGTTAGACTTTAATACTTTTATGTTGTTATTCATGATTATCAATTCATGATTAATTTAATAATTTGCTGTTATTAAATTATGTTGTATTAAAGACCTAACTTAAATAGATTTTTGCCAAACATCAAAAAGGGGGAGATTGTTGGTGCAATCTTGTCCCAAGTGAATTGGATTTTAATGTTTGGCTAAAATGAGTTTAAGTTAGGCAATGTTGGTAATCTAACGTGTGTGAATTGAGTTCACAGGAAAGTCCAGGTTGGAAGACTTGGCAAATGGTGAAGTCCCGGAGGCGCGGCCTCTTGGCAAATGGTGAAGCCCTGGAGGCGCGGCCCTTGGTAAAGGTGAAGTCCCGGAGGCGCGGCCTCTTGGCAAAGGTGAAGTCCTGGAGGCGAGGCCTTTTGGCAAAGGATGAAGTCTCGGAGGCGCAGCCTCTTGGCAAAAGAAGATTTAGCACGATGAAGCTGAGGGAAACGTCTCAAGCTAGTGCAAGGAAGGGCACGAGGCTTGTGGAAGACGTTTGAAGGTTTGCGTCAAGGCTAAGGGCTGAAGAAGAAGCTGAAAGAGGAGTTTCAGCTTGATCAGTCGACTGACCAGTTCTTCACCAGTTGACTGACAGTCCAGTCGACTAATAAGTTTTTTCCAGTCGACTGGTGATTGATCAAAAGCACACCGAAGCGAGTAGAAAGATCAGTCGAGTGAGCAGTCAACTAGCATCAGTCGACTCACGTTGGAACAGTCGACTGCTAAGCTATCGTTGGGTGACAACTGACCAATTAAATGCGAATTAAAGAGCCCCATCAGTCGACTGGCCTTAGGAGCAGTCGACTGATGCACAGAATTCTATAAAAACGCAGTTTGACGATTGGAGAAGGTGTGATTCATTCCACTACAAAAAAACACTGATTTTGGGACGAATTTTGCGACGAATTTTGCGACAAATTATTTTTCGTTGCTATAAAATCACCGCCAAGTTTGGCGACAAAATTTATCGTTTCGTTGCAGATATTTACGACGAAAACTAAAATTCGTCCCCAAATTCGTCACAGATTTGCGATGAAAATCGAATTCGTCGCAAATCTGCGACGAATCATTTTCATCGCAGATTTGCGACGAAATTTTTTCATCGCAGATTTGCGACGAATTCGATTTCATCGCAAATCTGCGACGAATCAGATTTTCGTCGCAAATTTATGACGAATTTGGGGACGAATTTTGGGACGAAATTATTTTCGTTGCAAAATTCGTTGCAGATTTGCGACGAATCTAGTTTTCGTCGCAAATCTGCGACGAATTTAGGGACAAATTTTGGGGCCCCAAATTCCTTACTCCCCGCGATGAAAATCTGCGACGAATCCGATTTTTGTCGCAAATCTGCGACGAATTTGGGGACAAATTCTGGGACGAAATAATTTTCGTTGCAAAATTCGTTGCAGATTGGCGACGAATCCAGTTTTCGTCGCAAATCTGCGATGAATTTGGGGACGAATTTTGGGTCCCCAAATTCCTTACTCCCCCACGATGAAAATCTACGACGAATCCGATTTTCGTCGCAAATCTGCGATGAATTTGGGGACGAATTCTGGGACGAAATAATTTTTGTCCCCAAATTCGTTGCAGATTGGCGACGAATCCAGTTTTCGTCGCAAATCTGCGACGAATTTGGGGATGAATTTTGGGACGAAATAATTTTCGTCGCAAAATTCGTCGCAAAATCAAAATTTTTCTTTCCTACCTCCTTTATTTGTTGATTATCCCATAGATACAATACACGATCCAATCGGATCGAATCAAATTTTACAAATAACATGTACACATATTAATATCAATCCACATCCACATACACATATCAATTCACACAAATTGAAATCACAAACATCCACATCCTATATATATCGTCAATCCACACTCTACAAATTAATATACATATCAATCCACATCCACATACATATATCAATATATGTAATGTCAAGAGGGTTGAGGATAAAGAATTAAAAAGATGCAATAGAATTATTGTGCTCGTTTTTGCTCTCCGGAGACTCTGCTTCTTTCTCCGTCAATATCTTTTCTTCTCCTGTATAAGAAAATATGATAAAGAGAAAGTATCATTCTTAAAATTAAAACTTAAACCTATATACTAAATATGTAAAAACTATCACCTAAAATGATGCCAGATTTGGTAGAGAATGTAGCTCTCTAAAACATGATATAATACAAAAAAAGCTTTGTATTGAATAATCTCTAACAGGTATTGGACCTCCTAATCAAAACCTAGTTCCCCCATCTAGTCTTAACAAAACCTAGTTAGCCGCTGCTGGTTATGTCAAATCTATATGGCTTGATTCCAAATTAATGCCTTTTACTTAGATAAAAACAACAACCAACACCTCCATTTCAATATATATTTGGTCTTCATCAGACTTCCCCTCTCCTATTTCACCCTTCTCGGAGATTTAAATAATCTGCAATTAGATAATTTTTAGATGCACAAAAGAGGAAACTGACAAATTTGATGATGCATTTTAAGGAAAGATTAAAACTTATATTACAAACTACTTAACAAGCCCTCTAGAAAAAAAATATGGTTTTGATTATTGAAAATCATGATAATCCATAGTTTGTACATAATGTTAGACTAAATGAGATTTAAAACAAATACTTCAAATGTAGGTTCAGATGATAATCCTACTAATGCAGACCATGTAAATGTGTTTTTTCTAAATGAACTGATTAGAATTCTGTTTAACTGGGATTTCTTAACTAGTTGAACTATTGCAATTTAGCCTTAAGTTATTGGTCTATTCGGTCTTCCAGCAGGTTTGTTCTGGTTTTCAAAACATTGCACTCTATTCCAACCATCCCAGAGTTTAAGAAGTGGAATCCAACACTCCAACTTTACCAAATGTAATATTACTTATAATTTTCACATATAAAATGGACTGAGATCAAGTCAGACAAATACGATGGACCAAATGAGAGGGATGAGCTGAATGGAGATAGTGCCAAAAAAAATTAAATGGGTTATCAGATAAGGATCAAAGACAAGCTAGACAATCTTGATAATAATGGATTGCTTGAGACAGATGTTCAAATGAACTAATGGGCTAGGCAGAAGGACCAAATGAGTCAAACAGACTGAAGAAATAACAATGAAATAATTATGCATACTTTCAAAATAAGAGCACTTGTAGAGGATTGCTATAGCTCTTTATATCAATAACTTGATTTTGTATTTTGATTGTCTTCAGTCAACCCTCAACCAAGAAGGCTCGAGACTAGCACAACTCAACTGCTGTGTGCTTACGCCTATCATGGTTTGCAATCACTTCATTTGAAGTAGTCCATGTCATCAAAAAATCCATAGAACAAGAAAACTCTGAAAATTATTAAGATTGAGTTTACCTAACGCAAAAGCAAGATTAGCTAACTTGTAACTGATGAAAAGCAATGCTTCGGCCTTTGTTTCATGTAAAGATGAACAGAACAAAGGCATTTGGAATAAACCTTAAAGCTCCCAGTTGAAGATGAGTTATATTATATAGCTCTGATCGTGTCTCCACCAGCTTGCATTTGCCATTATTTGATGCTAACCTGGTTAGCTTTTTTAATGGAAAAAAAATGTTAAACTTTGTAGATTAATACTCCAACTTCTTTCAAGGAAGAAAATTGTTAAATTTAATTAATACATGTACTCCAAACTAGTGGTAGATGGCTAACTTTCCTGTGCCACCATCAACATAACAGCGCTATTGAAAAGTATATCCAGGGAGTGACGATATCATTATATGATTTTTCCTTTGTCTGAAGCATATAATACAACAGTGCTTGCGTCAAATTCATGCAAGATTTTTATGATGACAGGAAGGGGAAATTAAGTTAACAAAGATATGAAGAAGTTAATTCTTATCTTCTTCCCTGATGGCTATTGAAGCGTGATACACAGTTCAGGAAAACAATTTCTAGCTCCTGGATCTAAATTCTGGCACAGCAGCATCAAGTAAAGACAAATGATGTAAACATGACACTAATCATAAGCAAGATATCTTAGTTGAAAATGGAGAAATTACCCAAATTGAGTCTATAATTCCATTGATCGAACCAAACAGAAAGAGATGGTCAAATCGACTCTTTCTCTAAAAGCTTTCTTTTTAGATCTTTTAGAGCATGAACTATTTCTGGTTCTAAATTGTGCTGAAGCAATTTTCCTTGCATGGAAGTTGACCTGGCAGAATCAAATAAATGAAATAACAGCAACTGATGGTCTATTATTTCTAGAACAGTTTGCACGCATGAATCTAATAATCAGTATCTATTCATAGAACACGGCAACTAAGGTTCTTTATTTACTATAACAGATTAGCAAATAATGTCTAGGCTTCTTAATGCAGTCAACTCATTTTTTTAAGTTTCCAAATATGGTCCAGTGCAAACTTGTAATTTATGGTCTAAATCAAAATTATGATCAGTCTTTACTAGCAGCATAGAGACGACAGAACAGAAACGCCAGCACCAAGCAGAAGGTGCGCTCCAGCAATTGATGAACTTGCTAGGGAGCCCTGGAGAAAAGCTTCAGCAGGCTACAATGGCTGAGAAAGAAGTTTCTCTGACAAACTGAAGGAATCCAAGGTCTTAGGTAATATAAGACCTCCCTCTTTCCTCCTCTTCCTCTTTTTTGTCTCCTGTACTTCTTTCTCTTCCTTTCCAAGTCAGCCAACACCATTGCATATGACTTATATCATGGATTAAGATATCGTGCCATGTCAGTCGGCACGAGCAAAATTTACTGTTACACCCACAAACGAACACCAGCACAGGCTCAAAGTTGAAGCCACGACCTCACTGCAACCTTCACAAGGCCAAGGAGGCAGCTGCGACCTCACGATGGCCTCTGCGAGATTGCGAAGTGCAACCTCATGCGACCACAATGAGGCCGTAGAGGAAGCCGTGCGGCGGGCTTTTTATTTTTTTTCTTTTCCTTATTTCTATTTTTTGTTTTTTATCTTTTTATTCCTTTTCCTATCCTTTCTCTCTTTCCCTCTGTTATTTTTTTTCCTTCCTTTATCTATTAATTTTTTCCATCTTTCATGTTTATTTTTTCCTCCATCATTATTTTTTTTTCCCTGAAGGGGAGCCTTGGTGCAACGGTAAGGTTGCTGTCATGTGACCTAGAGGTCACGAGTTCAAATCCTGGAAACAGTCTCTTGCCAAAGGCAAGGTAAGGCTGCGTACAATGGATTTTTTTTCCCTCCTTCATTCTTCCACAAGAATAGAAAAAAATGTGAGTTTAAGGATAGTTAATTTTTCCCCTCCTTCATCTATCCACTAGGTAAACAAAGAAAAATTTTAAACTTAAATATAATATAATTTCTAAACTTATAAAATATATTACTATTGATAAATTAAATTACTTTATACATAAATTTGGTTTAATTTTAAACTGATTAAAATAAATTCAAATTAAATTCACTTTAAACCGATCCTGTCATATATACTTAGTGAAACTAACTAAATTGTCTTTTACTCAATAAGCATCAAACATTTCATAAGATAATATTAAAACTTAATTCAATATTTAACATCTCGGATATAACTCAATAGTAAGTATATATAACAATCAAGTATTAATAAAAATATTTTTAATTAATATATTTATATTTTAAAAAGTATCGAAAACGAATTGGTACGGTATGATACGATACTAAAATTGTATTGTTCAAATTATAAATCAAAACTTCAGCACGGCTCTAAATTTTAAACCTTGACTTATGTTGAAACCTGCGCTACTATGTTGCTTTTTCTTTATAAGAAAATCTAGTTAATGCTCTTGTAAGCTTACTTATTCTTGTGCATACATACTAATAATGAGTGAAACCTAAGAAAGTCCTAAAATAAGCATAAATCAGGTAGAAAAAATTAAGTGCAACATAATGAGTAACAACTTATACCGAAATGGTGAAAGAGGATAATGGTAAAAACATTATACCAAACCATGTAATCAGAGTTTCATCCTCAACTTTTGAGTTTCCTTGTTTGTCAACTAGTATTTTGCAAGTAACAACCAATCCAAATTTCCAACTCATCCAACCAACAATGAGAAAACTGATGACATTTTTTATGCTCATTTTGTTTCTACTACTGTGTTCTTGCAACAATTATCCTTAAATGAGACAACATGCCAATCTGACATCTGAATAACATCAAGAAGTATCATGACTCCACAAACTCTTTTGAACCAATACCTTTCATAAGCTTCCGAGTTGAGTCCTTTTCAACCAAGACAGAATCATGCAGAACCATCTAGCTTTTGAAGGACTTTAGAAGAACTTCTAGGAGCACAAACGAACCCATAAAGGCCTGGAACATCTAAAGTGTGTATAGGGAACTTAAAAAATTGCAAGGGAACTCCAAAACTATTATGGAAACCAGTTGGAACACTAAAGCTTGCATGTCAAGATTCCATGGTCGTATGCCAAAGAGTGTCAATTTTTCAATTTCAAATCTTTGACTGTCATCAAGGTCTAAGAAACTTGTATTTCATTTGTGTATGAATACTTTCGAGGTCTAGGAATTTGTGTCTTTAGATCTTAGGACAAATCTTGTACTTGGTTGGGGCAGCATATTGGATACAGGTTAAATTTCTGACACAGCATTTCCTCTTCAACTGCTTCAAATCAAATTGGATCTGCTGATTCAACTGATTAACCTGAGAGCCAGGGGTTGTTTCAGTTCAAACTGAGTCAATAGAGGTATTAGTACCAAAACTTGGGTTGGTTCAAAAAGGAAAACAATGGGAAGATCAACTCAAACATTGCTCATTTTCCTCTTCTTTCATCTACTTCCTCTCTTTTTTCCTAGTAACTTCTACTTTTAACTTCTTATTGCAAGCTATACCATATGGTCAAATGGGGCAAGCATAAACTATCTCCTATCCTTTGTCTATTTGCGAACTTAAAATTTTATCTCAAACTCACCTCATAATGTGGAGAGGACAAGACAACAAATATACCAAAGCAGGTCAACTCATCACCCTACATCCAATCAACTTCAAATTTTCATCGAGTTTCAAAAGAAAATTTTGTTAATATCCCTATGCACAGTTCACTTCATGACCTCATTTAACTTAAATGGGCTGCTACCTTCAGGTTGGCTTCCTTGTATAACTAGCTCAGTGACATTGTCCCTGTCTAACAATGGAACGATTTTTCAGGCACAGTCCATGTTCATAGTAAACTTTCTAGTTGCAATTTATTTTCACTGAAATTCTAATTTCCATAATATATTTGTAAAATATTATGGAATCCCTTGGGATATTACAAGACATAAGTCCCTATTTATATATGAATATAGGGACTTATTCTAGGAAAAATTATTCTATAAAGAAAAAAACGAATTAAAAGAATATTTATTCCTAAATATTCTAACACTCCCCCTCAAGCTGGAGAATATAAATCATATGTTCCCAGCTTGTTACATATGTAGTCAATTCGAGGACCTCTTAGTGACTTGGTAAATATATCTGCTAGTTATATTAATACCAAGATGCATCAAACATTCTCTTGAAGATCAAGGCCCATGTCAAGATGCTTGCAACTAACCAATCGAGCAAGTTTTGTCAATTGAACCTAGGCTAAGAACAACCACCCAAAGGAATGTATTCTAAGTTCCACTAGCTGGTTGTATTCAGCAGATCATGAGAGAGATCACAAGCACCAATTGACTGCCAATAACAAGAATAGACCGTCCAATAAGATATGTAGTTGTGGAACAAAGAAGCAAAATAATATAATAAAGCAAAACAAAGAAGGGTCCTAAATAAACAATTAGGGTAAAAAGTAACTGCTAAAGCAAAACAAAGGCATATGATTATTCTTCTAGCATTGACTATATTTTCTTTAAGATCTCATTCTAAGCTAGAGTTTCGGTGGCAATCGGATTGAGATGAGATGTTACCGTATCATGTAAGAGCGCCAACACATAATACTCGTGGTGAATTAGAGGCGAAGGAAGGAGATGAAGAAAGATAAAAAAGAAGAGGAGGAAGCAACTGCTTGGAGGAGAAATTTGGTGGCTTCTTCCACAACGGATGGAAGATATTCACGAGTTCAGCCCTAACATAGCTATTCATGAGTTGAAGAAAATATTCAATAAACTTGTGCGGTCCTAATCTAGCTATTTGCAAGTAGAAGAAAAACTTAATTGAACTTTATCATAAGTTGTATGGTTCTAGTTGGGGATCTATTTAGCGATCATCACAATCCTTATGGAGCTACACCAAATCATCGTAGAGCTTTGGAGTTATCACAGATGAGATGTCAATGCATAGTTTAAAATTTCATTCCTGGACGAAATTTACCGTTTCGCCTGCACTACACATGGAGGCACCGCGATCCCGTGACGAACTCCACGGGGTCGCTGCAGGGACACCCGCAAGCCCATGGGTCGTGACGGGGACACCCTCGAGCGCGCGGGTCACAACAGGGGTGTGCGCGAGTCGTGGCGGGGGCGAACGGGTCACTGTAGGGATGCGCAGGTCACGACGGGGATGCCCACAGGCGCACGGATTGCGACGGGGATGCCCGCGGGCGCGTGGGTCACGACAGGGACATGCGTTGGTGCTATGAGAAAAGAAAACTTAGGTTTTAATAATTAAACTTAGATTAATAATTTCAATCAACTCCTAGTTATAAATAGGATAATCTAAACAGACTTAATCAAATCCTAATAAAACTATCCCATTAATGTAATATATATATATTATTTTTTTATTTATTTTAATTCCAAAAATATATAATAAAATTTTTATTTATTTACCATGCGTAGGCGTCATGATTTCATTTTTTTAAATATATATTTTATTTTATTTTTTAATATTTAGATTAAATTTTTTATTTTAATTAATATATTTTATATTTAAAAAATATCGAAATTATATCGGCATGGCATGATACAGTACTGAAACCGTATCATTCCTGTTATAAACCGAAACTCCAATACGATTCGAGATTTTAAACCATAGTTCAATGTCCTTCTAGGGATGGAAATATAGGGGGAACAAGGTGGATCTTTAGCTTCTCATGTCTGCCCCATGTAGGAAGCAAGGCGGAGTGGATCATGGGAGACAAATAGAATTGGACTTCAGTGTTGGGACATAACAATATCAACACGATCAACACAAGCTAAGAGCTACATGTGTTGATCAGAATTGGATTTCAATAATTTATTATAATGATACAATTTAATTGTATTGCCTAACATAACATGAGATTTCTAATCCTTTTCGAAAAAATAGATAAGATGCAAGCAAACAAAAAATAACAAAACAGAGAAACAAGCAACTTAGAAAATCTTACCTTTGTTCATTTAGTATTTGCTCAAACTCCTTCTGCGAAGCCTTGATCTGCAAAATAGAGCAAAAAAAAACATCTAGCAGTACCCACCAAGGAAATTCCATAGCATGCGAAGGAACTATTTTATCTCAGATGCTTCAAGAAGTACCATAGAAGCAAATTTTTTTACAATATACAGTTGTCTTTTCATCCAAAATAATTTTCTTAGGAAGAGTCAAAAAGATAGGCGAGTTATAGGAAAATTTATATTGACAATCATGTATTTTTTAGTGCCAATGGTAAAATATGTTAGAGATAGGTTGGGTTCATGTTTCACTCACCTTCAAACATAATATGCAACCACTTAAGTGAACACGGTTAATCAATGGAAACATAATAATAAATATGTTTCATAAAACATTAAAAGAACTAGAACAAGTATTCTAATCCATCTAAATTACTTGTATTCGATATGAAGCATGAATCAGAGGTAGGTTAATTGATGAATCTTGTGCAGGGTAATTTATCCAAGTATGTGATCAGGGATAAGAAGGCTTATTCTACAACAGTTCTCAGGAGCCTCAAGTAACTTAATAGATGTTGTAACCTTTAGGACTCATTTACGTCAATGAAAAATTAAATGGAATATATGGAAAGTAACAGATGAAAGGTAGACCAAGTTTCTCTTATTTTCTTTTTGCCCAAATGTTAGTGGAAAATGAAGTTTTGAAGGTGTTGAATGATTAAAGTTCTTCTTTGGAAAAAAAAAATACACCATATGTCAATTTCTTACAAATCTAAAATCTTCTTCTACAACTTCACCACCACAAACACCTAAAATGCCAACAACTACACTAGTCTTCCTCCAAAACAGATAAAGAAAGTAGCATTCTCCATCCTCCCATGTAAACAACGCGATCAAAAAATTAAACCTCATCCATCATTGCTATCATTCATCCTTCCTAAAATGTATCATACTTTCTATCTTCAAACAAAAAGGCACTAAGGTGGTAGAAGATGTGGATATCTTATCACTAAGTGGGTTAACTTCCACATCCTGTGGTTTTTGTCAGTTTGTGTGCCTCTGGACACTTTTTACCAAGAAACTTAGTGATTATCAAAATAAAATGACAATCTATGAGAGATATAGTACCATATTGACAACATATGGAAAGCAAAGAACTAAAACAGCCACATTGCTTGGCTTGCATGGACTTAACTAACCATATTGCTTTCTGCAGTTAAAAACCAACAAACACACGGCAAAAAAAATTTGATTTTCTATAAGTTGCTTGTCGTGGATGCAAATGGAAGTGGCCATCTCTCACCTCAGACACCAATGCTTTGCAGCTCCAAACAAAAGCGCCCTACACAGGTAAATGCATAGTAAAAGCCAAATATCCAGGGAAGGAGGTTGGGATAGTAATCAATACAGAAACTCGTGACAACTATTGCTCAAAATACCATCAAGTATCCACCTATAATAACTTAATCAAAACCTGCAATTATGAACTACAGTTTTGATAGTGAAATGATGAAAAATAGGAAGTTTATTTTTATAAGATTTTAATTTATAAAAGATTAATGTGTGGGTGTTCCTCTTTAGCAGAATAAATTTTTAAAAGAAAATTTTCAGTTTGGGATTTTTGGTAGGAGTTCAATTTATATTGGGTGTTTCCATATTTGCAATTGGATTATTCCCTAGTTTATTTAGGATAGTGTCTATAAAGGCAATCAATTCTCCATGCTAGTCCATTTTAGCATAAATTTTCTCTAGCGATTCCAATTCTCCATATGAGATTTGTTTGTGGTAGTGCTGCATCAACTTGGCACCGACACCACAAAGTTGTTCTTATTTGGTTAAATCATAAACCTTGTTCTTGTTAGCGAGCCAACCTGAGCAACCTTCCTCTTCAGTTTGTGAAGTCAGAGAGATGTTTGGTCCCTATTGCTCAATAAAATATAGTGTAAAGTCCCTTCCATGAAGTTGCCTATATATCCTTGGTAGGCATTGGCTTATGATCTCTTAGTAACTCATTATAGAAGAGAAAACATTTATATATTCAAACATGATAGACAAAAAAATCAAATTATACCCAACCAAACCTGATCTAGTTATACCAAAGCCCAAGCCATATATAAAGTCAGCTAAATCTTCTAGGAAATTCCTTCACCTTCTTACACAGTTCCAATTTAGAAAAAGAATGAAAGAATCCAAGAGTGGCAGTAGTTTTAGCCCTAGCCATTCATGTTGGGATTAGTATCTCACTAGAGAGCTATCCCCTGAATCTAAGATCTTATGCTAGTTTTAAATTATAACTCCTAAAGGGTAGTTTGATGATATACCACGTATCCACACAATCTAGCATGTAATAAGCCTTACTTCGAGATCACGATTGTAAGATCTTCCACACTACCACATAAACACCCAAGAAAGCATTAAGTTAAATAGACAAGTCGTGAGAATCTTGAATAAAGGATTTATTAGGGAAAGCATGAGTTTTGATGTGGTCTCCACCTAACTAAAATATAAAAAGGAGGTCTGGAGAATATGAGTTGACAGTCATGATCAACAAAATCACTGTAAAAAAACACATGTTTTCCATACTTAAACTTGATGGCGTGCTCGACTTGGAACACAATGGTTCTGTCAAATAGACTAACATAGTGGGTATCATCACATTAGCATCAAAACTGATCATGAAGAGAAGACTACCTTTTAAACACATGATAGGTTGTATGAATGCTAGTCATGTTTAGATTTTCAACGCCAAAAGCCTTTTAACAAGATGATGAATTAATTCATAAATCCTTTTTATAGGAAAGTTCTTAGTATTCTACCTTGATGACATTCTAATATACAATAAAGCAAATACCACCCAATTAGAACATATTTACTTAGTCTTTGAGACCATTCTACGTAAGGTAACTTCCCTAAATCAGAGGAAGTGCTCATCATTACAACCAAGTTCACTTCCTTGAATCTATCATCTATGCATAGAGCATCTTGACAAATCTCTACAAAAGCAAGGTGATTAAAGATTGGTCTAAAGTATCCCTTTTATAGTCTTTACGAAATGAAAGAAAGAGTGACTAAGCCAACTGTTCTCAAATGTTTTGACCTTTCTAGAACGATTTAAGATAGCTTGTAATGTGTGTGCAGTAGAACTAAGAGGTACTGTCAGCCAAGAAGAGCATTTGATTCCTTTATTCAGCAAAAAAAACTCATGAGACTCAACAACACTACTCTACTTATCTTTAGGCCTCAAGACATTGGCACTTTTATTTGTTGTAATACGAGTTCATATTACATTCTGGCAATAAATGATTGAAGCTAGATGAGTTAAGTTCCCCAAAGGCACACTTTTATCTTGAAGCATTGACTTGGCATCGGCGAGGATAATAAACCTATCATTGCATTGAACCGAATTGTGTCTTCCTTACATGGATGAATACAACAATAGTAATTTGAGCACCTCAAGGATAAGAATCCCACATGTCTTAACTTCAGAATGATTTTCAAGATATTGAGGATGGGAACCTTCCTGTTGAGTGCACTTTTTCATTAAGAACAATTATCTATTCAAGCAAACACATCTATTCCTTGGACCTCACTTAGAGATATTTTAATTTGGAAATTATATTTTATTTGCAGATCACTGTGGAATAGCAAAACCATAGCCCTTAACCATAATAGATTCTACTGATCATCCTTAAGACTAGATGTAGCTAAAATATTCTCTGAATGTCACACATGTTAGATGACCAAAACCACTAAGCAAAATAGAAGTCTTTGTGGATCATTATATATCCCATATAAACCTTGGAAAACCTTAGCATGAACTTCATTTTAAGATAGCCAAATCAATCAAAATCATGACTCCATTTTAATTTTCATAAATAGGTTCTCCAAGATAGCACGTTTTGTTCCTTGTAACAAAACATATGATGCATTTCATGTGGCTAAGTTGTTCTTTAAGGAAGCTATTAGTTTGCATAGTTTACCCACGTTGATCGGTTACATAGGGGTGAGGTAGGAGTGCTAACTTTGTAATATCTTTTGAAGACCCTATATTGATTTGAACTAAATTTTCATCTATGGTTCATCCATAGATTGATGGTCTGACGTAAGTGCCAATCATAGATTAGAAAAATTGCTTAGGTGACTAGTAGGCGAAAAACCAAAAATTTAGGTTTATATTTTTCCGATTACCAATTTCCTATAATAAATATTCTAAATCAATCTATTGTTGCATGTACTTTCGAAGTCATTTATAGTCATAAAATTCATCAACCTATTGATTTGATTACTCTATCCACAACTTAACATCCTTTTAACTTTGCTATGAATTTTGCTAAGCATATTTGAGAATTTATACTGATATTAGGAGAAAATTACATTAAGTAATGAAACTTAACAATATATGTTGATGCACATCATAAACATAAAGAATCCAACATATGAGATTATGTCCTTGTTCATATTCACCGTGAGAACTTTATAAAATTCCTTTAAGAAATTTCATGTTCATTCCATTGGTCCCTTTCATGTTGTGAGAAATATTAAAGTGCTAATGCTTATATTATTGACTTATCAACTAAATTGAAACAATTACTCAAATTCCTCATTGTCTATTGATTTGCCCATAGTTGTGTTCTTACAACTCACCAGTGTCATCACTTCCCCCACAGTGCAATCGACACCTCCATTTAAGAGTTGAACCATTGACGGTACTAGCTACCAATGAAAGCTTGATTAATTGGAAAGAACATCTAGATATAGATGATACTCAAATCACAAAGATGAGTTTTGTCAAATTGCTCCAAGGTGTTTGTTGTAATGCAATATATGTCAAAGTCATCTTCTCCGATGCTATCTCCTAATTCTCTACTACACGCCTATGATTGGTGTCTTTTTTTATATTTGATTTTAAGCTCTTTTGCTTTATAGGAGTTTAGTATGGTAGGTGCTTTAGGACAATAAAGTTTTGAAGGAAATCTCTAATTTGGTAATTGTTTTATTTTAGAGTGTAGGAAAGCATTGGTAGGAGTTTAATTTAGACTGGTTTTTTCAGAATTTTGTAATTGGATTATTTCATAGTTTGGTTAGATTGGAGTTCTTAAAAGATCCACAATTCTCTAATATTAGATCATCTTCGACATAATTTTTTTTTTTTGGTGATAACAATTCTTGCACAAGATTTTTTTGAGGTGGTGTTGTATAAGGAGAACTAGAATACAAGTAATTCTCTAGTGAGTCTGAGAAAGGCTAGGTAAGATACCAACCTTTTTAAGAAAAGAGACGATGTCCTACTTTAGGAAAAATTATAGGTGACTTATTTTAGGTAACCAACAGAAGAGAAGTAAAGGAAAAGATTGCTATGAAAATAATCTGCTTAAGAAACTTTTTTTCATATCTATATTAGATATTGAGTTTTATCATATTTAATTTGTCACGTCTTAAATTAATTTTTAAAAATATTTTTAGATGACAAAATAAGTTGAACCAAACATTTTAGGCATCAAGTTGAAGTCAAATTGAGTTCAGATGGAATCCATCAGGTAGGCATGGTAATTAGGATCACAAGGATTCAAATGATGGTCAATTTGGATTTGTTTTGGCCAATTTAGGGGTGAACCAAATTTCTAAGTGGGAATAGCCTGGTGTAGTAGTCTTGGGACAAATTATGAGATTTTTTAAGAAGTTGGGATTGTATATTCTCTCCTCTCTCTCTCTCTCCTCTCTCTCTCTCTCCCGCGTGTCTCTCTTCCTCACTAGACACCATCACACCCTCTCCTCCTTTCTTCTCTCACTCTCTTCACGTGACATGCGTTGTCGAAATAGATGTCAACCCCAACCGATCATTGACCTCCCCCTCTCCATCGACTTCTCTCCCTCTTACTATATCTCTCATTTTCCTCTCTCCTTTTCATTCTGCTTGCTTAGACACTGTCGCCTGCCACCTGAGCATCACTACCACTGAGCTAAGGGAGAGGTATTGCCGACCCTCTTTTCATCCCTCCCCTCTCTTTTCTCTTATCTCACTCCTGCACAACAACCACCTCCCAACCAAACCAAGGACTCCACCTGACCAAACAAAGAGGAGCTGACCGTCGACCTTTTTCTCTTTCCCCTTTCTCTCATTTTTCTTATCTCTCTCCTCCCTCTCCATGAGCTCTTAGCTACCACCAAGGCACTCTTGACCGAATGGAGAGGAAGCAAATACCACTGTTGTCATCTCCTCTTCATTTTCTCAATTTCCTTGTGTCCTTAGGCATAGTTGTTGCTTGGCATCTCAGGCATTGCTAAACCTCACCTCGTGCACTAATTAAATTGAAGGTAAGAATTTGGTGAGTAATTTTATTGCTAATGTTGAAAAATAATAATCTATTTTAAACTAATCACGACCTATTATTTAGGTTCGATTTGGTTGAGTGTTTCATATCAACAAAATACTTGTCTTATTTCGTCGATCGAGGAAAATTGCAATGTAAAATTTTTATTTTATTATTCTATTTTAAGTTGATGTATCTAATTTAGGATGGGCAAATAAATTGTTGTTCATTAGGAGTGGGAGTTAAGTGTTATAATTAGGGTTATATCGAGGTACTAGGATCAAGATTAGATCTATCAACCTTAAACTCTAATTAATTTCTAGACTTTTATGTTATTATCATTATTAAGATTTGTGTTGCGTTTTCTGAGTTATTTCTATATCGCTGCCTTACATGTTCCTTATGTATGGATAGATGTATAAAAATAAATTATACATATACTTCTATAACTATTTTGAAAAAAAAGATTAACACAACATCTAAAAGTCACAGAATGGTTAGAAAGGCTTCTTAAACAAGCACATTCTGTACTCAAGCTTAAATATGAATTTGAATCACAAGGGTTGACACAAACAAGTGAAAACAAGAAATATAAATATATTCTGAAGCCTTCTCAACTCAATTTTATGTCAAATCTGGATACAAGAATAAGAGAGGTGCCCATGCGAAATCTAACCAATCTATATATATGATAGCAAAGATCATGCCGCTGATAACACTCTTTTACCACACCTTGAATTGAATCGAATAAGTTTAACTTGCTCCATAACTAGATATAAGACTATTGGAAGTTTGGAATTATGCAAATGCAAATAGCTTAATCATGTTAATTTGGAACAAAGAGAAACGAGGGCAATGCTAGAAGCTAAGAAAGGTTTGCATAAGCATAATTAATATCAGTAAAGAGCATACTGCTGCATGAGCTGCTTGTTGGTGACACACATCAGATGTCACAACCCAGACTCGTGGACACCCATCAACCTTCAAAGCAACTACCTGCATGTACCAGTAAACAGTTGCCTCACCGTCAAACTTAAAGTTGAGGAGCTCACAAGGTAGCAACTAGAAGAACTAGAATTTTAAAAAAAGTACAGGAAAAGTAACAAGCTAAACAGACCAGGTTAGTGGTGAGTAAAATTTTGGTTCAACCGAAATAAACGACTGAACCGAACTAATTAGGAAATTCGGTTCAGTTTATTCACAAGTTTAGGTTTTTTTTAAAATATATTATTTTGGTTAAATCGGTTCGGTTTCAATTATCGATTTTCTATTAAATAATAATAATAAATATTAATATTTTTTATTTTTTATTAAACGAATTAAGTTTTTATTAAAAAATCTTAATATTTTTCCAAATTAAAAAAAAATGGTTAATTCGGCTATCAACCAAATTAACTAATTTTTTATTTGTTTGGTTTGTTCGGTTTTACTTATAAGGATCAGTCAGTTCGGTTGATTGAAAAAAAAAATCGATTAGTTCGGTTTTATCAACTTCGGTTCGGTTTTAACCAAATGCTCACTCCTAGGCCAAGTCTTAAAGAAAGGACAAAGAGTATATAGATGTTGAGACTTGTGACTCTGACCAAGAATTGAAATCTCGTGTCGTATCAGGCGATACGAACGAAAATTTCGTTCCGCCGAGGCACCGGCACAGCGCCGGCACAGAAATTCCAACTGAGGAACGCCTCCGGAGGCGTCGCCTGGGCTCAGTGACGCCTCCGTAGGCGCCGTGCGGCCTCGACGACACCTCCAAAGGCGTCGCAAGGCCTCGGCGACACCACCGGAGGCCCCGCCCGGGGCCAGTGAAGCTGCTGAATGCCCCGCCTAGGGCCGGCGACACCGCCGGAGGCGCCGCCCAGGGCCAGCGACGCTCCACGGGGGCCGCGCGGCGCTGTCTCCGCGATTTTTCTTTTTTTTTTATTTTTAAAACTTAGGGTTTAATTAGGTTTTAATAATCAATTCCTAGCTATAGTTCAAAGTTATAGTTCGGGATAATTTAAATAGACTTTATTAAAACTTATAAAATTATCAAAAAAATTATTTTTTATTTTTAAATATTTAAATTAAATTTTTTATTTTAATTAATATATTTTATATTTTAAAAATACCGAAACTATACCGGCACAGTATGATATGGTACCGAAACTATATCATTCCGGTCCGGGACCGAAAGTCCGGCACTGCTCGATATTTTAAACCTTGACTCTGATCATATATCACAATTATGGTTCAATTCCAATACAATACAACTTTTGTAGGAAAAATATTATGATATCTACAGCCAAAGACCAATAACAGCAATTGTTTCTTTTGGTATTACTGTTATATAATATGTGTTTTAATTAAAATATTAGGTGTCATCATCATGTGACCTTTGCTGGCCCACCTTCTGAGTTGCTACTCACTTATCCAATCTGCCTATGTCCATGCCCACCAGTCAAATAGGGAGAAGAATTAAAATGGTAAATGAATTCCAGATTGGATTCAGATCCATCATAAGACTCATTAAGCTCACAGAAAGATCATCTGCACCAACCTTGGCTATGTTCATAATCAAATACGATAAAAAAAGGTTGCATAAAATGGTCCATACAAGTTCACACTAGCTTCATATCAGAAGCTTATAGAAATTTTATCTCCGCTGTTGAGCAAGTCAAATTGTCATCAGCTCAGCAAGCTTTCGAGCCATTGATACAAGGAACTGTTACTATCCCTTTCAACATTTCTTTCTTCGCCACTTTCTATCCCTTCAAGGAAACACAGTCCAACAGTTTTGGTGCATCAATGGCTTGAAAGGATTGCTGATACTGATGACAATTTGATTAATTCAACAGTGGTGATAAACTTTCAGCAAGTTCATACGATGACAAATAGTCTTAGGATGGAAGCTAGTGTGAACAAGTATGGGCCATTGAACTCTATCCTTTTTTTAGTGCTTCGTTGGTGAGTATAAGCATATACAACAGTGCAGAAGATCTTTCTATGAACTACATTTGTGTCTCAATGAGGAAGAGTATGAGGAGACTTGAGGACTTTGTTCTCCACATGGAAATCAAGGATGACGATTGCGAAGAAGATAATGAGAATTACCTACCTTGTGTCTCAACAAGGAAGCTGATAGTGTTTCAAGAGGAAAGGAAGAACTAAGAAGTGTGCTCATCACTGGGAGAGGGGGAGCTTGTGTAAGGGTTCTTATCACTAGGGAGTGTTCATCAAGGTGCTTGAAGTACTGCCTATGTTGTGTTTGCACAACTCTCATGTTAGCTTCCGGAGGGGACAAGGATCAAGTGTGAGTGGATGGGTCAAGGATCATGTGAGGGCAAGCATGGGGGCAAGGGTGGGGATAGCTAGGGATGAATTAATTTATGGTATAATATAGAATTAATCAATTATCTAACACAACCTTCCACCTTATTTTAAATTTAGCACAATGTTTAAAATTTTTAATATCTAACACAACATACATTTTTTGCTTCAAACACAACACATGTTAAGTTCTCATCTCCTGACCATTAAAATGATGGTGTGACATTATACAGCATCAACAAACAAATTGTGTGTATGCTATAGTGGAATGTTAAACATATAATCTCCTTTCTACATATGATTTGCTTTCAAATTTATTACCCAAAAAAATTGACTTTTATACTTCTAGACCCAATTATGTTAACATGCCTGCAATTTGTTTGTTAACATGGGATAATGTTACATCATCATTTTAAAAGTTTGAAACAATATGAGTATCTTGTGGTAGGATGAAAAATTTTAAACATTTTGCTAGAATTGAAATAAAGGATATGCTAGATTAATTAGTTAATCCTATATAAAATAAATTATATATAAGTATAAAGTACACATTATAACCCTATATATATATATATATATATATATATATATATATATATATTGTATCTTCGTACTCATGCCTTAAATTTGAACTCTTTTTTCAATGAATCTCTATGCCCCCACTTTCTAAAAATTGCATGTAAGACATGTTGTGTGTATTCAAGTCTGTGTAACATATCTCTAATATATTTACACCCAATTCGGTTGAAACATTTTGAGGGGGAAATATATTGAGAAAACGAATAACAATAATAACAATAATGTTCACCATCTTTCTTTCCCTCTCTGCATTTTCTAAAGAAATGACAAAACAAAGTGAGTCCCACATCACCTTTCCCTCGGTTATCTTAGATACCAAATTTTAACTTATTTAAATCTTTATGTTTTAAATTATTTTTCTCAAATTTTTAGACACAAATTAAGCTAAACCAAACCACTATTTTGATCTTTGAGGGTATAATTAGATTAGGATTAGGTGGAGCCCATTAAATAAGATGACAATTATGGTCATGTGAGTTCAAAATGACTATTTGGATTCATTTTAGCTGATTTAGCTTTAACCAAATTATTATTTGGGATAATTTGGTTTAGCTGTGATACTTAGGTTAGCAATGTATATATATAACTCTCAATCGAGATATTCTCTTTTATCCCCTCTCCTAATCCTTCTCTTTTCCCGACCCAATAATGTCACCCCCCCCCCCCCCCCCCCCGCCTCTCGCCCTCATTCATGCATCGTTCATCCATAACCATAACCACCGGTGAATGCTAGCCATCCCCACCCCCTAGTAGTTCTCTCTCACACAATCTCTCCCGGTCTCTCCCTCTCCCTTTGTTTTGTTTTTGCATGGCACCACTACTTAGAGTTAGGGCGAGTTGTTACAACCCTCTCCCTCCTTTTTCTATATTCCTTTCTCATTCTTCTATGCCCAACATCGTGCACTTCTCAACCCTACCACCACCTTTCTACAGACCCCTTTTCTCCCTCTCTTTTATTGCTTTCTTTTCCAACAATACCCTCTCCACACGAGAACACCAGCAAGCAGCCGACCTTTCCCTCCTTAGCACCCTCATCTTCTTGATTCTTCTTATTTCATTTCTGGATTTCAAGTAAATTTATTAACCTTCTTCTTATCAGAAAATTGCTAGCAATATTTGTTTTGGGGTAAGATTCTCTTGGTTTGTTGATTATGATTATCTTTAACTTCAAAACTATAAGTTATTTAGAGATCAGAGTTGTTTCTTATCATTGTACACCTTGTTATCATTTCTGTGGTTAGGTAAACTGCAAGAGAGTGTAATCTCATTATCGGATTTGGATTATGACAGGATAGTGTATGCTACTAATTTGGAGGAGTCTAAAGGTTGTTTTATCATGGTTGTTGCATTCTATTTTAATTTGGGTCATAGCATGATAATTGGATCAAGTGGATCCATTGCCCATGATAATTGTGTAGATAAATACGTGAACTGAATTTTTGCAAGTTCCCTACTTCCAAAAAATGAGCTATCAAATAAAAGGACTAATTATTTTATTTTGTTCATTTTTTGAAAAAGAAAACAATTTGCTTATGAAGTTAATGCTAAGATACATATGTGAATTTGCATTATAAAATCACTATACTTTCTAACATTTGCATCACTTGAATATACAACAGCAACAAAGTCTTATCCCACTAGGTGGGTTCAGGCTAAAATAAATAAATAATCACTTGAATATAGAAAATTTAAATAGAGTGAAAAATATGAACACAAAAATTGGACCTCCTTTTCAATCCAAGAATCAGCGCACGTGTCACATGAGAATATTATATCAATCCTGCTCCATCATAAAATTGAATGTCAGAATAGCATAAGGAGATTCTTAAAATTATATTATGATGAATTTTGACCATATTCTACTAAAAAGTGTACATATAGAAAATTGATTGTAAGTTCACTAGCTTAGTTTCATGACAAGAGTAGGAGCGCAAGCATTTTTTAGCCAATTAATTTTTGTGAGAATTTAAATAACATGAAAAAGGCAATATAGCAAAAACCAATTATGCAACACAATGATGTGACAACCTCACTGCATGCTCAACCAGTTGAAAGATAACAAACAAAATATGGAAGAACGGGATATAGGGAATATCTCATCCTACATGCATATTTGAGGTACCAAGAAAATTAATATTACAAAAACCACTATCCTAAAAGTTTGTGATAAACTACAACCATAAAGATTCTGCATTTAAGCCAATTAGGACGTTGCACACAAATTTCTCACACTTTTTAAGAATTTCAAAAGAAATGGCTTTTTCATTGAAATATAAAACAAGTGTCACCAATAGCAATACTAAAGAACCATAACAATGAGGCATTAGTTTGTCATGACAGTTTCTACATCCCAAAAGGGATTGTAAAGACTCCATTAACTCAAATGATCAACGGAAATGTAGGAAACCATCATTGAATAACCTTACCCTCCAAAGTTTTCCTTATGAGTTGGAAGTGCAGACATCATAGCATCAAACACTACAACCACTTTTACTTCTGTAGAACTTGAAAAGGCAACAGAATAAGACATAAAAAGATGTTTTATCAATTAGTACAATTGATAGAACAAAAATGACAGTGACATATTTCAACTATATTAGATATGGATCTTTAAGAGGATTATATACAAGAAAGTATTAACAGTTAAAAATCTGATGTTGTGTCAAGCGGCACTGGAATATCATTCCAATAAGTTATTAAAATCTAGTATTGGTCAGCATGTGTAATCTCTTGTGTCACCCATGTTGATCATATGGATAGGTAATGTAGCAAGCTGATACTAGGCATGCTTTGGCACACTCCGACACGTCAAGATATGAATTCAAGTAATATTTATTATTTTTCTATAACTTTTTCTTCAAAATTCTAGTTGAAATGATTATCTTGCTATAGTTTATTCCAAGGTTTAAAATCTTGTACCGGGTCGGACAACACGAGCGAAATTTGTCATTCCGCCTGCCCCGCTACAGCCCAGCACTAACACCACAAGCCGTCGCAATCCCACCGCGATTTCCGTGGGGTTGCAAGGGCACCGCAATCCTATGGCTCGCTAGGGTGCCACAATCCTACAACTCACGGGGGTGCTACGATCCCACAATTTTTTTTCTTTTTTTTTTAAATTATTTTTTATTTTATTTTTTAATATTTAGGTTAAAAATTATTTTTAATTAATATATTTTATATTTAAAAAATACTGAAATCTTGTCGGTACGGCACGATACGGTATTGAAACCGTATCATTCTGGTCATAAATTGAAACTACGATACGAGTCAAAATTGAAAACCATGGTTTATTCTTAAAAGTAAATAAGCTAATTGGAAGAAGATTATATAAGTGAAACTATTATAAATTCATCTTGGCAAGTATTGAAGTAAAAATTCTTTTAATTGACCTACCTAATTGATAGTCTTATGAAGTATAGAAAATAAAAAAAGAATTAAATGAGTAAAATATATGTGAATTTATCTTGACACACCTCAACATATGCTTTGATGTGTGTTGAATATCAATAGCTATAGTACAATCAAATGTCCATTTAGTTGATTATCTAATTATTATTTGGCTTAGTTTTAGAAATCAATAATTAAGTAAAGAGTATTGAAGGATTAAAACTCATTTAATTCATCTCAATATACTTCAATGCATGTCAAGTGAAGGTACAACACAATATCAAAACTGTAGTATTTCAGATCAAGACAGAACTCCATCATAAAATGATGTGTTAAACCTTAGTATTAACTTCAAATTAGAAACAAAATAGCAATGGTCATCTTTTTTTCCTTATCGCCATATAGAACTTTCTTGAAGTTATTGCATTATCATATGTTAGCAACTTCTCAGCCTGGTTTTGGCAATAAGATCATTGGTATTATCATGTCCAGCTAAGTTTAATTCTAATGTAAATAACTAGAGTAGAAGCATCAAAAGCATAAAGGAAAGCTCAAGACTAGCAACAGCATGCAATGTTCTGCATCAGACTTATGGCTTGAAGTTCCATTCAGTGGTTTTTCTACTTATTTAGAGTTGCCTTATAACATACCTCAGCATAAAAAACCTAGTTCCAAACGCTAACTTTCCCATAATGAACATATAGTCTGCTTAAACTGGGAGCTTTTCTTTTCTAAAAAGATGATTGTGTTACCGATTATTATCTGTCATTCCAACCACAATGGCAAGCATCATTAGATGTCTTTCAGGCAGCAGAAAAGCAACCACAAATTTTCAAGATCTTATTGAGATCATACAAACATATGAATAAGCTAGGGGAAAAAGAATAGAGAAATGATACACTACATGAAAACGCAACATGAAAATGCAACATGATACACTATAGACCTGGGTCCCACATCCATGTAGTGTAGTGTATCATGCTGCATTTTCATGTATTGTATCATTTCTCAAAGAATAATTATCACTGTCAGAATCAACAAACCTTTAATTGCACTAAAAGTTATCAACTCATCAATCAGCTTCTGGCGAGCAATGTCAAGTTTTCCCCTGATAAAATGCTTCTTCAATTTTGCCCAATACCCACATACATTGTATCCATCCACAAGAAGTACTGGAACAGCAGTTTCCAACCCCTGGTTCATGCTGGACAAAAAGCTTAGAAATCAAACTATGGCCAATGTTTCTGTGACTACTCAGAAGTGTGACTGCATTAATTTTTATGTCCAAATAATTAGTATGAGTCCTTACTAATAGAGGTTCATAGTTGGATCTTTATAGAACTCTGTGTCCTTTGGAATTTCTTCTTTAACTACCTTCTTTTTTCGATAGCTTGTGGCAGGCCTTAGGGGAGTTGAACTCTGTCTTTGAATGTCCTGCAGTCAGGCATAAGCTTTTACGTACTTTAGTTTAAACAAGTATAGTGTACTATGAGGAATATGCAGTGTCGGGTCTTGTTTCATTCTAAGCATCAATTTATAAATGGCTCCAAGTAGGCCATGAATCTACACCATTAACCTTGCACATGGAAGAAAATGATTGAATGTAGCTAATGCGGCATATGTATGACCAGATATGTTCATTCATAAGATCACCTAATTCAAAACTATGCAGTTTGATGAGTGCAAGAATAGTGGAACTGGGAAGGAAAGCTAATGTGTCTGGTGCTGACATGGCAGGGGACAGATTCTATGAATAAGTATACAAACCTCACACTCATGGGACATAAGAGAAATCCTTTAAAGTGCATAACCATGGCCATCTAATAAGAATTCCTAGGTTAGGATGAAATAGATGCATTGACTGCACTAGAGGATTAGCATTCCAAATCCATAGTTATCCATATTTGAAGGAAAAAAAAAACTTTTCTGCTGTAGACTTTGTGACCTTGCTTTGGTTCATGGTTTTTGCAAATATATATATTTATGACAAATACGTACATTAATTGAGGGAAAAAAAACCAAAGAAGACTTTGATTTGCAACAACAAAACAAGATAAAATTCATTTAAATATAGATGAGGATATAGTAGAGGATTAGCCCAATAGCGTAGGAGGATCCATATAGCCGATCTCACTTAATGGAATAAAGGCTTGGTGGTTGTTGTTGTATGCATCCAAGAAAGCATGAATAGGATGGTAGTTTGCATGTAAAATAAATAACTTCTAAAGTTTCAGTGTTCTTGCTGCTATTTTTCTCACTGTATTACAAAAGGCTGCAAGAACCAGCTGCTTCCACCATAGCAAATGAAACATCTTCAACCACAAAGATCCCAGAGTTCCACCTGTGGACCTGGCTCAACATTGAGGTTCTGATATGCAATAATAGGTATGCAAACTGTGAAATTTATTCACATGAATTTATATGTGCATGACAAAAATCACATTTTTGGTCCATTTTCTTGCTGTTATTATGATTCCTAGATATTTGTCATGGTACTTCCACCACTAAAACTTTTATCATCCCTTATAAAATTTAGCATTTGAATGAAATTCTAATTAGCACAAAATCGAATATTTAACTAATGATATATCTGCACTTTTTTCCTTTGTTGTTTACACAAAGAAACATTCCAAACTGAACACTCACATTGAATGCATGTGGCAGGTTACAGTGGTGTGCGCCTTACAATACCCAGCACCCTCTTGTAGGAACCTTTCCCTAGAACATTGTGTATGGTAGTATACTACGCATATATCAATATATTAAGTCTCCAACTAGGGTGGGCTTGGCAAAACAATCCAGTACATGATGCAGAAGCAACAAGTAGTTACAGGATATCTGAATGAAAGAATGAAGATAAAAAAGACTGGCACACCTTCCATATCTTTAAAAATTGCAAGTTTTGCTTGACATTGGATGTGATCCTTGGTGGAACTTGATCAGGACTCTGCAAGAATGAGATGTTAGATCCTTGATAATACCATGCAATTGAGGAAAGAACAAAAAATGATAAGAAATGTAAATACAACTTGAAGAACCAACAGCCAAATTCAGAAGAAGAGAACCACAATTTCACATGATGTACTTAACGCACTGAAACTATTAGAACATTCAAACTACTGCAAACCTATTTATGAGATTATGATAGCTGATAAAATAAATTAAATTGATGCAAAGGATTAGTCCTGCGTAAAAAGCGCAGTGTCAGGTTAAGTTATTAAACTTGAATGGAACAATGTGTTATTCGTACTGGTCTACTTATTTTGACTTATGTCAAAAAAAAATCGATTTAATCTCCTTGAGTACCTAAAATATAAGTCAGAAAGATACAGAAAGCACGGTTTGATCGATAAAAAAATCCAAAAATCAAGAGCAGATTATGTTTATATAACGGAGAAAGAAAAATGGTCGCTTTCATCGCACTTTTCCCCTCTTACCGTTTAAAAATGTCGAAACTTCTGAGCAAGTGGAAAGACAATCGATATGCATGAAATGCAAACGGATAAAATTTCATCAAACATAGTGGCATGCTTCAGCAAATCAGAACATAGAATAAAACTTTGTGCCGTGCCCTATTTTATAAACAGTAATTATCTTAGCAAGGACCGAAGAAGCATAGAGCAAGAATGAAAACAATCCCAACCCAACAGCTGAATCATCATTGTTATCATCTTGAGTGTTAAAAGAGGGAGAGGGTATGAGTGAGACATACCCTGCGGTCGTGGTTGTTGTTGTTGCTTTTGGATTGAGACTTCTTGCTACTGGTCATGCCAACGATGTGGAGACGCGAGAGGGAGCAAGGGGGCACAAGCGCAGTTCGCAATTTCATGATATCTTACGGGCTTCTATATTACTCTCTCATCGCTATCCTCCTCCCTTCTTCTGCGTCTCTCGCTCTCGCGCTCCTCAGGACGTGCGACGAGACCTGCGTGGGTCGGCAACAACTCGCCGTCCGTGCCGAGTTGCAGACTTGTGGCTGAAAAATAAAGAGAAATTTTCAGTTCCACCCTTTACGATTTATCTTTTTTTTAAAATGCTCCCAGAGAATTTAAGGTTATCAAAATACTCCTCAGAATTTAAACATATAACTTTCCACCAAGTAAGAACTTAACTTTTTGAAGTCATAGGTAAACAAACATATTCTACATTCTCATAATACTATTAAACCCTCCTAAGGAGTCATGCTCCCAAGAAAAAGACTAGATTTTATCTTATAAGGTAAAGGATTTGGGCCTTGCTAGTCGATAGATACTTCTAAAAGGCTATTCGAATTAACCCCCAAGTTCAACGACTATAAATTGCATACCCGATCAAATCAATCATCAGATAAGAAATTTGGTTAGAAATTTTAGATTGATCTATTATCATTTATGTCTCCATTCACATAGTTTGGTTCTTTAAATCTGTTTTCAAATTAGAAATGTATCAAAATGTTGTTGAGATGACATTTTTATTATTCATGTGAGTAAAATCAATCCTAGAACAAAATGGGAAGATGGTTGTCACCGGTTGTTGCCCACAACGGGCACAACCTTTCCAAAGGTTGCCAAAGGCAACTCTTGGAAAGGTTGCCGAAGGGGAAAGGTTGCAAATGCAACCTTTGATTTGCTATAAAAGGTATGGAGATATCATCCCCATTCATTCAATTGTGCAAGCCAAGTTTCCTCTCTTGGAAAGGAATTGTGCAAGACTCCCCTTCTCTCCCTCTCTCTCGGTACGAGACTTCTCCAACGGGAAATCACCATCGGATCCCGAGGCGTTTGGAGCGAGAAACCACGAAGAAGACTCTTGTAGACTTCTTCCCGATCCTACGAGATTCCGCAACGGACAAGGTACTCACCTCCATCAAGATCTAACATTGGTATCAGAGCTTTCGCATTTCTCTCTCCACGATGTCATCGGATGATCTTTATGCGCAAGAGCTTGCTGCAATGGAAGAAGATGATTTTGAACCAACGGAGATCGCCACCGACGACAATGGGGATAGCATGGTTGGCAGTGGCCCAACACCCACGCAGGAGTCTGTGGCGCCAATTGGATATCGGCGACTGATGACTGCAAGGGATTATGTTGCAGCACTGCGCGCTTCTCCCACGACTCGCTCGGTCAACATTCCCGTGCAGGACGGAGGCGCTGCTCGCGAGCCTGCGAGGGACGCGACTCACATCCATGTGGACGGGCGTGCCGTCCATGACCATGCCGGCCGCTCACGCGACCATGCAAGTCTCACGGCCCACGGCAACGCACACGGACGTGCCGACCGCGGCCTCCCGCGAGGTCGCGCAGTCCGCGATCACGCGAGTTGGCCGGCTGCGGACGCCCGTCACCATGCAGGCTGGGCGAACCAACGCGGTGGCCAGGCGGCCCAGCACAGAGGCCGCGCAGACCGCAGCCACTCCCCGACAGTGGCCCTGCACGCCTCACACGCAGGCGCAGAGACGTCCGTGGCCGAGTGGCGCGCCGAGAGGTCAGCAGCCTAGGCGAGCGTGGAGGCGACCGTGGCGCAGGCACTATTGCAGGTGTGCGCGGAAGTGGTCCACCTATGCCCAGACGCATTTTCCCGGTGGAACAGGCCCACGTGAGGGCGTCGGCTCGTCGGCGACGTGAACTTGACCGTCTTGCAAGACGCCGCTCTAATGTGATTTTGTTGAGCGGGCCTCGTGGCCGAGCTCGACTTAGCCGCATTATTGGACGTGGACCAGCAGGGAATGCTGACCCGATCTCTCGTCGCCACCATAATGAAAATTTGGCAGTACGACGAGTCCGGCGTCACATACGGCATGTTCCCTGGCGCCGTGATATGACTCCCACCCGCCTCCAAATAATTGTTTTAGCTATTATGATGTTATCGCAATTTTAGACATGATTTTCTTAGTACTTCGAATCATTGTTAGCTTCATGATTATGAAATCGTTTTATTTAAGTCCATGCAATAAATTGTATTAGTTAGTTTGATCTTATAATGCAAATTTTTCCATGCACTTTATATTCAAGCAATCTATATATGATCCGATAATTTAAAATCATGTGTTGAACCCTTTATTAAAGAAAAGTTTTTTCAAACATGCATGATTAATTATTGTTTGAAGCATGCATGATTAATTATTTTTTGAACATGAATGTTTAATTATTGTTCAAAATTATTAGAATATCTTTTGAACATGATTAGTTGCTGTTAATTTTTATTTAAATATTCATGTTTAGTATATACATGCTTATTAATTGAGAGATGTTAGTTCCTCTCCCTTTACATTATTTGATCGAAATTACCCTAATAATATTGAATATTCTTATATAAATGGGAGATGATTGTAGTACTCTAAGTCTACTTTCGATCTTATTATATGGAGAATATTTAATTTTATAGTGTAGATTTTGAATCAAATAGACTGATGTGTAGAATTGTCAATTTAGCCTTCTCATTATTATTGTAAATGTAGTGATTCACCCATGGCCTCAAAGAATGTTATTGCTGACTTAACGAAAGGGGATAAGTTAGATGGCGCTAACTATGACATATGGCATCGAAAAATCCAATATCTCTTGAACGAGCAAGAGTTACTTGATCACATTACTACCTCCATGACCCCGCCTGCAGAAGGCAACACCGCGCAACACCGAAGAGATCAAGAGGCTTACAACTCATGGTTCAACAAAGATCGCAGCACGCGCTTTACACTGTTGAGCAGCATGCAGGATGATCTGATTGGCGAGTTTGAAAAGTGTAAGACTGCCAAGGATATGTGGGATAACTTAAAGATTGCTTTTGGAGGAACCTCTACCACGAGGTTAAGGGCTCTTGTTTTGAAATTTGAGACCCTCCGAAAAGATCCCCGTCAGACCATGACTGAGCATCTTAGGATGATGTCAAGCATGATCCGCGACTTGAGGTCTGCAGGTCACGATCTCACTGATGAGCAGCAGGTGCAAGCTGTAATAAGATCTTTGCCAGACTCTTGGACTCACATGAAACAAATCCTCACTCACAATGAGAGCATTAAGAATTTTTCTGACATCTCTCGCCATGTGGAGTTAGAGGCTGAGCGCGAGGAAGCTATGCGTGCTACTGCCCTTGTCGCCCAAGGAGGCCGACAACAGGGCAAGAAGGGTCCAAAGAAGAACTTCAAAAGGAAGAGGCAAAATGTTGCATCCAGTTCTAAGGCGGGGCAGGCACCGAAGCGCCAAAGAGGCAAGCGCGGTGGAAAGAGAGACAAGTCAAAGGCCAAATGCTATAATTGTGGGCAATTGGGACATTTCGCTCGTGAATGCACTGAGCCGACAAAGGTACTCCAATTTCTTTGCTCTCCAACTGTGCATGTTTGTTCGCATATCTTAGTTGCTCGAACAAATCCTGAATGGATAGTTGATTCAGGAGCGACCAAGCACATAACAAGGGATCGAGCAGGATTCGTGGATTATCGCCGAATTTCAGCGGGATCGCAAAGAGTATACATGGGAAATGGTTCCAGCGAGGAAGTCCTTGGAGTTGGTGTGTATCAACTCAAATTAAAAACTGGACGAGTCTTGACTCTCCATGACGTACTCTATGCGCCTAGAGTTCAGCATAATCTACTATCAGTCTCATCATTATTAGCATTAGACTTCTCTTTTTCTTTTACTAGCAACCAAGTTGACATTTATTTGAATAATGTTATATATGGTCATGCTTTATTCATGGATGGTTTGTTTAAATTAGATTTGGATTATCATAATTTTCCTGTGTCTTATGTGGTGAATACTGATAATAACCTTGATTCAAAAATTTGGCATGCTCGGCTAGGACACATCGGACAAGATAGAATGACAAGGTTAGCTCGAGAAGGCTTGCTTGGCTCACTCGCTAAAGTCAATCTTCCTGTCTGCGAATCGTGTTTAGCCGGTAAGGCATGTCGCAAGCCTTTCGGAAAGGCTAAGAGAGCCACTGAACTCTTACAATTGATCCACTCCGACATTTGCGGACCCATGAGTGTGAAGACCCGTCAAGGGGCTTCCTATTTCCTCACATTTATAGATGATTATTCACGATATGGATATGTCTATTTGATCGCTCACCGCTATGAAGCGTTAGATTGCTTCAAACACTTCTTGGCCGAGGTTGAGAATCAATTAGGCAAAACCATAAAAATTCTTCGAACAGATCGAGGACGTGAATATCTTTCGGATGAGTTCCGAACTTTATGTGAAGAAAAAGGAATACGCAGGCAACTAACTATTCCATATACACCGCAACAAAATGGTGTTGCTGAGAGACGGAATAGAACACTGTTAGATATGGTTAGGTCGATGATGGCGCATGCTAACCTTCCAATATCTTTTTGGGGAGATGCTATAATGACTGCGGCCTATATCCTTAACCGCGTACCTTCACAGTCAGTTCCTTCCACCCCTTATGAGTTATGGCGTGGTGAAAAACCAAATTTAGATAATCTACGCCCATGGGGTTCAGCGGGATATGTCCATGACACTTCTCACAAGTTTGGAAAACTTGGTCCTAAAGCTAGAAAGTTTATCTTTATAAGATATCCTGAAGGCTCTAAGGGTTATGTCATGTATGGACAACATCCGAATGGAGGAATGACAGAAAGAGATGCCCGAGATGTTGTTTTCTTAGAAACAGAATTTCCTAGTATCGGCGACACTGGAAAGAGTCTTGATCTCCATGAGTTGGATGACCCTCATGATATTCTACCATCTTCCAGCGAAGGGAGGGGATTAGTTCCTAACCAGGAAGCCGCCAGAGATAGTAGAGATGATCATGATAGTGGGAGCGTTGTGCCCAGTGGGAGCACACCTATAGAAGAACAAGACGATCAGATACGCCGTAGCAAACGTGGACACATACCTCGTCGTCGATTTGAGATTGAAGAGGAAGCCCTTGTGTGCCAGCTTGCTGATGATGAGCCTACTTCTGTTAAAGAAGTATTAACTTCATCTGCTAGTAAAGAGTGGAAGGAAGCAATGCAAGATGAGATGGACTCTATGAGTAAGAATCAGGTTTGGGAACTTGTCGACCTCCCTCCAGGGCGTAAGGCTATTGGAAGTAAATGGATTTTCAAAGTCAAACGCAAGGCGGATGGATCAATCGACAAATATAAAGCACGACTTGTAGCGAAAGGATATACTCAAAAGGAGGGTATAGATTTCGATGAGACATTCTCCCCAGTGGTGAGATTCACATCGATTCGCCTTATTCTAGCCATTGTTGCACATTTAGACTTAGAACTTTTTCAGATGGACGTTAAAACAACATTTCTCAATGGAGAACTAGACGAAGAAATTTATATGGTTCAACCAGAAGGTTTTGAGGCAAAGGGACAAGAGCGCAAAGTTTGTCGTCTCAAACGTTCCATTTATGGCCTCAAACAATCGTCTAGACAGTGGTATTTTAGATTTCATAAATCTATTATCTCATTTGGTTTTGAGATGATTGAAGAAGACCACTGTGTGTATGTTAAACGTATGGCGAAAAATATTCTTATTTTGTCATTATATGTTGATGACATTTTATTGGCTGGAAACGACATGGAATCTATCGAAGCCACTCGAAAATGGTTGTCTTCTATCTTTCAGATAAAAGACATGGGTGAAGCAAATTATGTGCTGGGAATAAAAATCACTAGAGATCGCTCGAATAAACTTCTGTGTTTGTCACAGGAGACTTATATAAATAAGATTCTTGAGCGATTTCGGATGCATTATTCCAAACCCATCGATACTCCAGTTGATAAGAGTTGTGTTTTAAGTATCAATCAATGTCCACAAACTGATAAGGAAAAGAATGAAATGTCTAAAGTGCCATATGCTGCTGCGATTGGAAGCCTAATGTATGCCATGTTATGTACACGGCCAGACATTAGCTTTGCGGTGGGTCTTGTTAGTCGTTATCAAAGTAATCCCGGTCTCGTTCACTGGAAAGCAGTTAAGAGGATTTTTCGATATCTCCGTGGTACTTCAGACCTTGTCTTATGTTACAAAGGAGGTGACTTAAGATTGAGAGGTTACAGCGATGCTGATTGGGCTGGTGATAAAGATGAACGCAAATCCACCTCAGGCTATGTGTTTATGTTAGGTGGAGGGGCTATTTCTTGGAGTAGCAAGAAACAAACGTGCATTGCTTTATCCACCATGGAATCAGAATATGTGGCTTGTTCTGCTGCATGTCAAGAGGCTGTTTGGTTGCAGAGTTTCATACAACGATTGGCCATGACACAATTGTCAAAGGAGGCGGTGGTGTTGTATGTTGATAGCACATCGGCCTTGGCCTATGCTAAGGATCCTAAATACCATGGACGAACCAAACACATTGACATTCGTTATCACTACATTCGGGATTTAGTTGCAAAGGAGTTAGTGGTTCTTCGACACATTTCAACAGGTCATATGTTGGCCGATCCACTAACTAAACAAATCCCGAGGGAGGCATTTGTAACCCATATTAGAAATATGGGATTGTGTAAATTGTAATGTGCACAATATTTATTGACAATTAAGTAATTATGTTTTCCTTCCTTATGTGTGTCTATGGATGGAATACTTTACACATCAAGAAAAAGTATCACTAGGCTCTGAATGGACCCCCTCACACGGGTCATTCGCCTTGGCGCTAAGAAAGCGAGCAAGATGAGACAATTTTTTATGGCGCTATGAGAGCGAGCGAGATAAATTTATATCTATGGCGCTATGAGAGCGAGCAAGATATTTTCTTTTTATTATTTGTCGCCTTAAACTGAATTAAGATGAGATCCCTCTGGATCAATCATAGGATATGAGAATCAAATCCGTGAAGCCTTCATTAAGCCGGTTGCGAGTTTTATGATAAGACGTCGTAAGACTCGGGTTAGCCGCAGTGGGAGTGGCTAGACTAAGAACCGTATGGTGTTTTTATTATGTTGTATGTGATACGCCCATAATGATGGAAGAACACCATAGCATGTGATCATACCACATGTGTGTAAAACGACCATTGAAGAGAATGATGAATGAGATCTCTATTTCATCATTGTGTGAGCTCTTGGATCATAATTTGTTGATCCATCTGTACCCTTAGGACTTGAGATCTATGTCATGAAAAGGAAGCTTGATGTCGCTACTTTAGCATGCACCTTAGGGCTATGGCTGATACAGTCCAGCGGGACATGACTAGGAAAGCGGTTAAGACTAATTGAATTGACATGAGAACTCAAGAAAGACATCTAAGTATTGCACCGTGTTTTATGGCTCATACCTCGAGGGACTATGTCGACTTAGTGGCGATAAAGTCATGAGCACAAAACGTTCGGGTTTTGACATCGCTAGTTTTAAGAGATCCGGGATGTCAAAACTGGTGAATATTGAAGATATCTAGGGTACCACGGGATTCCTTTAGAGTATTGTGATTTGTTAGTTTTGGTGATAACTTAATAGATCACTGCTCATTTGTTGTGCCGACTCTCGTAAGGTCGCTCACTCCATTCGTCGTATGATAGATTGAGAAGCAAGTATCGAGAGATGAATTGCTCTTCAGTGAGCAATTGACATTTTATTGTGCCCTCTGTGGGCAAGTGGGAGATGTTACCGGTTGTCACCGGTTGTTGCCCACAATGGGCACAACCTTTCCAAAGGTTGCCAAAGGCAACTCTTGGAAAAGTTGCCGAAGGGGAAAGGTTGCCAAATGCAACCTTTGAGTTGCTATAAAAGGTATGGAGATATCATCCCCATTCATTCAATTGTGCAAGCCAAGTTTCCTCTCTTGGAAAGGAATTGCGCAAGACTCCCCTTCTCTCCCTCTCTCGGTACGAGACTTCTCTCACGGGAAATCACCATCGGATCCCGAGGGCGTTTGGAGCGAGAAACCACGAAGAAGACTCTTGTAGACTTCTTCCCGATCCTACGAGATTCCGCAACGGACAAGGTACTCACCTCCATCAAGATCTAACAAGCACTATAAGAACATAGAGTATGGAAAATAAGGCCCTTATATGCCAAATAATAACCAAAATAAATTTTATATGGTGGTTTAAGCCTCATTTAAAGTACTTTGTAGTATAAGCTAGGTTAGACTTGTGCATTGCTAGGTCGCTCTAATGCATTCATTTGTTTGCATTGGAATTCAACCTTATATAATCTTAGGTTGCCCTATGAAGGATATAGGTTATTTTTATTATATTTGAGAAGTATTCTAAGGTAATCACTTTATGGTAATACTATTTATTGGATAAATAATGATTCATTATTTGAGTGTACATTTTCTGTATATTTGATTGGATCTTAAACTCATTTACTGAATATCCGCAATACAATTCATAGTATGAAAAAATTTGTAATTAAATCATAACTAGTGAGAATCTCTATATGTGCAATTTAAATCATAACTAGTGAGAATCTCTATATGTGCAATTATAAATGTATTGAAGTTATCCCTAGTCGATGAATTGATGAACACGGACGTTATAAATTCTATTAAAACTAGCACGTTTTAAACTCCTTAGTTTACCAAACAGTTGTTCTCACTAGCTGGAGACATTGGATGTTGAGAGTTAAATATGGATATTAGTTAAAGGTAACTAATTCATTGAAGTAATTTGCCATGAAACTTCATATACTTCTATGCATATAGAAATATATCAATGAAGATTTTAGTGCAGCTTAAGTGTGAGTTTCCTTTGACTTATGGTATTTAAGTCATATTGATCATGAAGGCTTATACTTTGACATCTTAAGCAAACATCTTTAAGGAAGTGTGAATCCAGGATGATTAGGTGTAAGTTGAAGTGTCTGAAGGTATTTGAATAACCCACAGAGAATTCATCGCTTCTTTGAAAAAAGAGATGTATATCCTACGGTCGCTTGTTAAGATTGTTACTAAAAGTTTTGGTCAAAGCGTTGCTTGTCAAAAATATGGTACTCTTGGACACACATATAAGTAACCTGAATCCATAGGACAAGAAAGTAAACTTGGGCTAAGTGTGACATAGTCAGCCTAGTGGGGACTGACACATATAGACCATGTCCTGAACTAAACAGGTATAAGATGGTGAAAGAACAAGGCACATCTCATTGTAGTTGCTAAAGGGTTTAGAAATGATTTTGGAATCAATCATTGATTTTTCGATCAATTGAGGATTATGATGTACTACTAGGCATCACTCATGATCGTTCCATAATAAATGATTAATTATGGACGGCTAACATAGCCAGAAATCTATTGGGTCATACACACTATAAATTTTTCTAAAGGACTTAAAATGAGTTTGAGAATTGAATTTTTAGAACAAGAGAAATAAAATTTGATTGAACTGGACAAAAGGTCAAAAATGATGAACTTTCGTCTTATGAAGATGAAATGAACCAAATTGGTTTGGTTCTGATTGGAGGTGTTTTGGTTATTGAACCAAATGATTTGATTTTAAATCAAGTTAGACTAACTTGGTTTGATTTTAAACCAAACTCAAGTTAATCGACATACGAGTTTTGGATACTTAGTAAGTTTTGAATTGAATCCAAGTCCAATAAAATATTATATGAGATATAATATTGGAATAGGAATGAACGATTAAGGTTAAATCCTAATGGTTAGGATTAATCACAACCATTCAAACATCAAATTCACGATTGCTATAGTAAACCCTAATTTGCTACATTAATCAGTTCAACCTGCTTCGCTACAATCCCAAAACCTAACCCAACAGATTGGCTTCTTCCCGTGTGCGCCGTAAGCCAACCGGGATTTTCCTTCTCTGGTTTCTTGCGATTAAAGTCGAACGCTGCCTCCTCCTTTATGGGTAGCCTTCTTCCCATGTGAATGGGATTTTGCGACGCCGCCCTTCTCCTTCCCAATCGCAATTTCTTGATCAACTTCTTTGCATTACCAACCGTGAGAAGATCGAAACCCTCGCATCATCGCCTCCTTCGCGTGGACGTATGGAAATCTCGAATTGCAATTTCTAAGGTCATGACGTTCTTCTTCTTCCTTGCCCTCTATTCCTCTCCCATGGCGATTTCCAAATTCTCTCGATGGCCAATTAGTGGTCGATCGCATGAAAGGAGAGCCTGAACCACCACCTCTTTAGGGCTTCGGTCGAGTGAAGATATTGCAAGCGTTGGCGCTTTCTCCCTGCAGTAGCAAACCCGCCGACCACTGGAAGGAGGAGATCCCGGTTGTCGTCGCCTTTCTTCTTCCCTTCCCAATCTTGGCTTCTTTCTGTTTCTCCTGTACAGAAAGATCCTGAGTGACTTTTGAAACCAGATCCTTCCCAAGCACCGGTTGGCGTTGGACACCGACACATTGGTTTCTCCCATGCACAGCCAAGAGCCTAAACAGCCGCCGGAGGCTTGTGAAGCCATCAAAGGATGTTGTCCGCGAATGAGAGCCACTACCGGTGGTGAAGCTTGCAGTTGACCGTGCTCTCCATTCACCGGAGTACTCGCTGCTACTGAAAACAATATCCAGTCACTAGAGAAGGCATCTCGCTAGTTGCTAGCGGTTGGTTACTGGGTTGGCTGCCTGAGTTCAACACCGGAAGCTTGTGAAGTTTCCGGAGATTGTTTTGTCTTCGCTAGAAAGGTTCCGGCTATTTGCCTCAATCCGATGATCAAAGGTTGACTATCAAAAACTATGTCGGAAATACGATTGTCGACGATAGTTAGAAAGCCTCGAAAATTAATCGCGACAAGTGTTGTTCCGTATTTCTAATATTAGGATTTTCTCTCGTATCGATCATTGCTGATCGCTGGCTAATACCGAAGACGGTGATGTAACTTGTGGTTTTGGAAAGTCGTCTAGACGAGAGTTTGACATGGATCACGAGTAGAGGCTGAGTTTTGACAAAGTCACTCGATTGATGTCAATCTTATTTCCGCTCAACATTATCTGTCAGGTATAATTAGAATAATTATTATTCTGTAAAATTTAATTTTCAATTATGATTTATACATATTGTATTCTATATGCATATGTTGGAGTATTGTAATAATTATATGTAATTATTATATTTTCTTCTGCTACATATGTTTGTGAAACCTATAAATACGATCAATGCATTGAACCGATCCTAATAAGTTTAACTACCGAAGTCAATATAGCCAAAGGCTAAGTTGGTTGTCTAACTTTCAAAATATAAAATTTGATTTATAATTTTTTTTATAAAAATTGATCTATCAAAAGACAATGTCATTCTGCTATCAAATAGAAGGATATCATATAGTGGTAAAATGTGTAAGAAAACAAATAAAAGAATTAAGATTTAAATCTTAATAAAAATAAATATTTTGGGAGCTAGTCTCTAAATGTGTATAACATGTACTCTAAATTTATTCAGATAAAAAATGAAAAAATTTATTTATCTCTTGAATATTAATAGGGTAAAGCTCATACATCCAAAAAATTTAAAATTTTCCACAGTCAGACAAAAGTTTTTTTATACCCAAACATATCTAAGTTGATCTACTAAAAGGTGACCCTACCTTTGAACAGAAGGGCCACCATCAAATTTGCCCTGACCAAAAGGTTAGGTCATCATACCTCATGATAGAAGGTTTATACTTAGGTTGTCTCTTCTAGTTTACCCTATTGACACGTACATAATCCTACTACCTTGAGACACAATAAAGAATAAACAAGTAGTATTGATTTTTGTTCAAGTCCAAAAAATGATCTAAAGATCCTTACATCAACCACAAGTATTCTTATACACTTACAAAGTACAATGGGACTTAACTCAAAAATATTATTAAGCACTAATTAATCTTATGATGTAGCTCTCTAGTTAATATACCCTTACCTAAATACTATAATTTATCCTTGTATAAGACACTTGAAAGAGATTAAAATAATATAATTTCATTGGTCCTATGCTGATCTTTAATCACATAATTGCACTGTAATCCCTTTTGAACATATAACTTGATCTTTATAAAAGAATCTCATGGACTTGAAATAATTAATATTATTGTAATAAAATATATGTCCAAAGTAAATCATTAGTCTAAAATCTTATAACTAAATTCATTGTTAAACATCATATTGTTGTACTGATTAAAATTAATCAGTAAAGGAAGAACCATAAATTGCCAACACGTGTGAGATTAATAGAAAAGAATTAAGTAAATAAAATTATTTTGGTGTAGCTCTAAAAATCACAAAATATAACAAATAATAAAATTGATATGAATATGTTTAAAAACAATCATTTTATTTTATAATTGAAGATGTTGAGTTGGTTAGTATTGAAATTAGAGAAAGAAACTAAAGGGAACTCTCCTTGACGAGTTGAAGTTTTATAAAAGGGATATAATTGGTCTATATATTACTAATATTATAGTCTTGTGTAATTAACATTTATAGCATATAAAATCCATCCTATTTGAAATAATTACTACTTATATGACTTGATGATGATAGTAACCACTATAAAAAATAACTAAATAGTAATTTATTTGCTAGAAATTAAATTAGATGGATGTTTTAAAATTGTTTATTCTTTTTTTAAGTCAAAATAAAATAAATATTAAATACCTTGATATTTTTTTCTCCTTTTGAAATACTCCTAAAGTTTAAATAATGTGAAAGTTTCCCTCTAAGTTTCATTAACAACTAAGATGAAACTTAATTCACACAGAGGTACATCGTGATACCTTTTATATGGAATTTGCTTTAGATCAAGAAGTCATGTTCATGTGATTTTAGGTCAGCTGCTCCTAAGTTCTTCTTTGACTATTTAGAACTCCTCGAGTTCCCCTTTTAAGTCTATGAGGCTCTCCAAGATCTCGAAACTCCTCAAGTTCTCCTCTATCAAGCTTTTCTCTCTAAGTTTCCCGAGCTCTTTGTTGGTTCTCGAGACTACTATGGATCAAACCTAAGCATGACCTTTCATTCCGTTTGCTTATGACACTAGCAATCATATATAGAAAATAACCTCCCATGCCAAGTCATTGCAAACCCTTTGATAGATAAAAGGGAGCAAAAAAATGATTTCATTCATTTAAAGTCGTCTAGTATCACTGATCCCAGTGTAAGATATAGACATGTAAAACCAAGTACATAGCAAGCTCCCAAGAGGAAGAACATTTTGCGCCTATCATCCCAGCGAATTGAACTTGTGCCCAAGGGAATAAGTTTGCTTCTTGTAAACCAACTACGCTACACCCTAAGAGTTCTCTATGATAGATAAAAGCTATCATTAGATATGGTTTCCCATCTATCTCCACCTATAAATACCTAGGTATATTTATCAAAAGTAGGTTTACAATCTCACACTTTTTAGTGTATTTGCATTCTCTTTACTTTGACTACAGCATCGGAAAAACTTTGCCAAACAACTCTAATGACACTTCTTCTAATGCGCGTGAGTTGTCATCTTCTACTTTCATTGGACAACCTCCATCTCAACGGCCTCCATGTCATCCAACCTACACATTATCGTCGTCCTATTTAACATTCCACTTCAGTGTCAAATTTTTTTTGCATCTGATTGCCACCATGACTCTCTCTGTTCACTCGCCGATATAATTAACAAGATCTTGGTGGTCTAAGGGGGCTGTGACCCAATTTCATTGTCTATGGAGAGATGTTGCGTGGATGGTCTGCTTGGAAATTAAAGAGGGAATTTTGATAATAATTAAACTTTGTGGGAAATTTCAAAAAAGGAGCAAACTTAGGGGCATATATTGAAACGAAGACAAACAAATCAAGTTCAATCTATTTTCTTTACTCTAAATTCGCAGCGGTAAAACTGAGACTGAGAGTGTCGAAAGAGAAGCGGCCTTTGTCATAGCCACTACGGTTGGTTATACGCTGGGATGGAGAAATCCCTTGAGGAGCCGGAGAACGGGAACCCTAGCTCTCCCCTCTCCTCTTCCTCCTCCGACGATGACGAAGCCGCCGAAGATCTCCAGATCGAAACCCTAGAGAAATCTCTCGCCGAGAATCCCTTCGAGTACGGCACCTACGTCCAGGTAACCCCTCTCTTTCACATTACCAGCCAACCCTGATGATTTCGATTCATTTATTCAGCTCCTGGGACCAGCTTTTACTTCTGGATTCTGTTCGTTCTCTTTTCCGCTAACACCACCTTCGCTTGATTGTCTGCTCTCCTTCTCTCGTGCAGTATATTCAATGTTTGCGGAAGTATGGGCGTCTCGAGAAGCTGCGGCAGGCGAGGGAATCAATGAACCAGCGGTTCCCTTTAAGCCCGGAGATGTGGCAGGAGTGGATTAAAGACGAAATTTCCTTGTGCTCGAGGTAGGCGCTCTTGCTCGTCACTTGAATTTAGGGTTTCTCATAGTGAAGTGCGTTTTCCTCCTCCCCTTCAGCACGAGGGATGGTTGAACTGTACATGCATCACTTATTCTGCACCCAAATGATGCTCCCAACCTGCACAAATTTCATTTGATGTCTGATTGTTAAATATAATCGAAGTGAGAAATTCAATCACTTATCCATCTACAGGAAGCTATCGTGAGACACTTACTTTTGGTTTTGTAATATGAACAATAGTTAGCAACATCATTAGCAGTATTGTTTAGACTATTTGCAATCTTATTCATCATTGTTTCTTGAGTTCAAGAGACATGGAGTCTGGAGGTCTGAGAGCCAACTCTTAGTTACTTCCCTGAGGTATTTTCATGTTTTTGTATTATTTTGATTTCCTTTGAAGTCATCTGGTCATAGATTTCCAATAACTTTTTCCAAATCCAATTCATGTCATGTAGAGTATATTGTGTCTTTTCTCCTTGCACTTTCTTTCGTGTTATGTAATAACTCCACTACTTTGAAAAGTAATGAAAATTGCAATTTTCAAATATTCTCACACTGTATAATGGTACAGGCTATCCAAATTCTCAAATGCTGAGGATATCATAGTAATACTTACTGAAGGTGTTCATAGGTTCTTCAGTTAGGAATTCCTGTATTTGTGTTGCAAATGAATAAACCTTCTGTTCTCTCTGTCCTATGAATTATCTGTACGAACATTACAAGATCTGAAGCAATATTATAATGTTGCTAGTCATGTTAAACTTTTTTTATTACAAAAAGAAAGTTCACAAATTCATTAATCAAGGCTTTTGATAACTTGTTAGAGATGTATCACGGGCATCATGAATATTGAATTCATTAAAGTTTCCTTAAGATGCTAATATCTGTACACAACATTATTGGAATAGAATTTTGGTGGACTCATCTACTGTCAACTAATTGTCTCGATGCAAAATAATAACTATTAAGTACACACTAGATTTAGAGTTTATACTAATGTAAGCATACTTTTATGCATTATTGTTGCATGAATTGTATATACTGGTGCTTCAGTTAGTTTTTTGGAATTAGTATCTGTCCCACCTTGTTGAGCATTTTGGCCATTTTGTTTGTTTAATTACAATTTGTCGCATGTTAGTTACAAGCATGGTTTAAAATCATTAATTAAAAATAAAAATTTAATCTAAATATTTAAAAAAATTAAAAAATAAAATAATTTTTAACAAAATAAAAAAGGGAAAAAAATGAGATTGATAAATAAATAAAAATTTTATTATATATTTTTATAATATATATATGTATATAAAATTAATGAGTAATTTTATTAGGGTTTGATTAAGCCTGTTTAGATTATCTATTTATTGCTGGGAGTTAATTGAAATTAACACAAGTTTTATTAATTTTCCTAAGTTAAGTTTCTGTTTGCCATGCCAGCACCACACGTGCCTCCCCATGTCCCCATGGAGGTTGTGATGGCCTCGTTGTGACACTCAGATGTCGCGGGGCCTCGCCGTGACCCGAGGACGTCATGGCAGCCTCGCCGTGACCCGTGGAGGTCATGGCGGCCTCCGCATCCTGGTTGGGACGCGACCCACGTAGGTCGTAGTGAGTGAGTCACCGCCGTGACCCATGGAGGTTCCCTCCACGGTGCCGGTGTTGGATGGTGGGCAGAATGATAAATTTTGCTCATTTCGCGCGGCATGGAACGAAATTTTAAACAATGGTTGCAATTATGTTTTCTCCCTTCTTACTTGACAATGATTGGACTTGTTCAAGTGTAGAATGGAAAGTAACTCATCACATACTTTATGATGTAACCAATGCTTAAAAGATTAGTGAAATTCTTTTTAAGGCTTAATTAATTAGAATGAGGGTACCTGGTCTTATTTAATTTATTATTTAATAGAGCGATGTAGATTGCATTAAATCCTCATTTCTTTTAATTTAAATTGTAGTGTTGAAGCTTTCACTGAAGTTCAAAAGTTTTATGAACGTGCAGTGCAAGAATATTTGGTAAGTTCGACTTGATTGCAAGGCATCTAAAATTTGTTAAATTTTTTTATCACCATCTACTTTTTGAACTTTGACTATCTGTCATTGCAGTCTGTATCTCTTTGGTGTGATTACATCAATTTTGTTCAAGAATATGATGCTTCTATATCACAATGTTCACCGGACGGTATTTCAAAGATGAGAAAGTTACTTGAGCGTGCTGTCGCTGCTGCTGGGTTGCATGTAACTGAAGGAAATAAAATATGGGAGGCATACAGAGAATTTGAGCAAGCTCTTTGTCTGACAATAAATGACAGTCAAAATGAGGTTAACATTAAAATAGAAAGGCCTACATTCCTTTGCATAGCTCAGCTGTTTACTTAAAAATAGTTGGCATGCTATCTCTTTATTTCATTTTATTATTATTATTTTTGCTTGAGCTCTTTTTTCTCTGTTGTTTCAGGAGAAAGAAAAACAAAATGACATTGTTCGCAAACTATACCATCGACAACTATCTCTACCTTTGGTTGATCTAAGGGCAACACTTAGGGATTACAAGCTTTGGGAGGCTGAACAGGGCCATGATAATGATGCGAACTCAGATTTTGATGGTGTTCCTCAGCATGTTGTCTCGGCTTATAGGAAGGCCACTGAGCTTTATAATTTTCGTAAGCAATATGAAGAGGAAATCATGAAAACTGATGCATCTGACACAGAAAGACTTCAACAGTTCTTGGTAAACAATTTTATCATCTCAGTGCTTTTTTCTTTATTTGTTTTCCTTGTTATGTTCAGTTTTTTGGTATTTCATTGCTTAAATCTGGCTTCTTTTTGCATTTGGTCATCTGACTCTGCAAATGGAAATTCTGACTGTTTATTCATAGGAGAATTTATCAAATGATTTTCTGTTGTGCAAATGTTTTTTGATGCAAAGGAATAATTGAAATGCACTGCAAGTTGGGATTAGTTTCATGGATGTATACCCATTTAATTCTTGAAATCTGACCTGGCCATTTGTTGCTTCAAACTTTGGCTTATTTTTCAGTATCTACAACTGTTACCGACCTACTATTATAATTGCAGAAAATTTTTATGTATCATAGTCGATTGGTTAATCTTTTGTTTATGGCACCCAATTTTCTAGCGCTAGGAGTAACTAAACTGTACCAATCTTGGATAAGCATTTTTCTCTTCTAGTCATGTACATCTGATTCAACACGTGGCAACTGATTTTTATCTTTAGGTGTTTTCTCTTCCTTTCACATTATCAATGTTCAAAAACAGCAAGAAGCTGACAATTGTTACTATTTGGATAGTTTGTCAATATAAAGATTGATGGTTGATGGAGGTTGTTGCAGCATGTTCTGCATCTTGGTATCATTTTATTCAATTTTTCCATAAATTATTTTTTAACTTAAATCTACTTTATTGTTAATGATCATTGTTACTCTACTGAGGCACGCTGTGCCTTTATCTCTTTGCTGATATTATCTTTTTTGAGTTCACATCTTTCTGTTCTCATACACCATCTCTATCTCTATCTCTATCTGACGATGTGCGGAAGTTTTCCCTCTTCCTACTCCATTGTCCTTCCAAGCCCATTATTAAATCTTCAACCCCTCTTTTGACCCACCACTTGTTTCTCCTATTGCTAACTTGCCACATGAGACACCTCCTTTGTGGCGGTTCATGATCATGACATGGAGATACTCCAGAATCTTCCTAAGATTCTCCTTCTTTCTAGTCACTTGTAATTGTCCTAGATCCCCTTCGATTTGAGCACCCCATTGCCTTTTGTAAAGATATTCATAAGTGTTCCACTTCGTTTCCACTTTCTCGCTTTATAACATGCATCATTGTCAAAAGTCACTACATAGAAATGTTTTGAAGGTACTTTCAGGGTCAACAACAAGATATGATTGATGAGATGGAAGTTTTAAATTCTAATGGCACTTAAGAGCTATTTTCTTTTCCTCCAGAGAATTTGACAGTGGGTTGCAGACAAGTTTGAGTTGCATATTAGTTTTCTCTGCTAAGTATTCATCAAATGATCGCCTTAAAGGCCACCTGGTGGCAAAGTGGTATACTTGGATTTATGGTGTCGAGTACATATATTCTATTTAATGGCCAACATTATTTTGAACTGACTTTTCTTCTCACTAGCTGTTGTCTTCAACTTGACATAAATATCTTCATGGTTATCTTTTGGAGGAAGCCTACATAGAGCAACCTCTAGGATTTATTGCTCAAGGAGAGATTAAGTCTAATGTGTAAGCTAAAGAAGTCTATGATTTGACCGAAGTAATCTCTAAGAATTTGGTTTGAGAAATTCATCTCAACTCTTTTACAATACGACATCATTAGGAATATTACAGATCATTCAATTTTTTACTGGCAAATGCATTGTCTACTTAGATAATTTTATCATCACTTACGATGATTGCATCGATATTGCAAAATTGAAAGATTAACTTCTTTGGTACTGAAATTGCTTGCTTAGAAGTAGTGTTTTGAAAATTGGACTGGGCATTGAATTGTTGAGATTACTTGGTCGATGCCAACTAGTCGAGGAGGAAGTTGCACTTTATAGAAAAATAATAATTGTAAATAAAAAATAGTTAAAATGGTGTACCACTATTTGTTGCACTAAATTATATAATTTTAAAAATTTTAAAATAAAAAAGATTATACTTTCTTAGCATGGAGATTGAAGAGAGCTGAGACACCTATCCAGATGTCATGTCCTCAAACACTCCACGAATGACACAGTTTGAATCATTGACCTTAAAATTACCTATCCAGTTTTCATATCCAGCTTATTAGTCTTATCTAATACAACCAGTTGACCACCTCCACACGGCTATGATATTATCAATGTTGACTTGTTGACAAAATCCCATAAACATCTATTCTTTGACTATGAACCATTACACTATAGCAATCTATGCTAAACATCATATGACATTGATGTCCACATACAATCCCTACTAATGATTAATACTGCTGCACATTATGATTAACATTGAGACACCAATCACAGAAAGCTCTAACATGCCACTATCACAGCAGATCATGCTAGTCGGCATCACTCTATACACCAGACATTACAAGAAGACACCAAAATTTTCTGCTCATTTACACTTTAATTTTACCAACACATGTCAATCACAGAGTACAATACTTAAAATTTAGGCTTGTTGGTCAAATCAACTAGTTTACTACTACTCTTCCTTTCAAAGATTTCCCAAATAAAGGGAATAGAATCCTGCCTCAAATGATTGGCTCTTTGATCAATGCACTATGGAGAGAATGGATCTCGATTGCCCAATAAAAAGGAAGGGGATAGAAAATCCTGCCTCAGATGATTGACTTTGATCAATGAACTGTGGAGAGGGTGAATCTCTTCATCAAGCAAAGATCTCCCTTCAGGGGACTGAGCAATAAAATTTCTAACTCTAATTGAGTGTCTGCTTTGGCACCATGCTTATTGTCAGATGGGAAATTGGATAAATCACTGATCTATGTTACTAACCATCCATAAACAAGTCTCAGACATTTGATTTTTTTTTTAATTGAGGGCATGCAGACTCATAAACAAAGGGGAGCCTTGGTGCAACGGTAAGGTTATGCCATGTGACCTAGAGGTCACGGGTTCAAATCCTGGAAACAGCCTCTTGCCAAAGGCAAGGTAAGGCTGCGTAAATGGATCCTTTCCCCGGACCCCGCATGGTGGAAGCTTCGTGCACCGGATGCCCTATTTTTTTTTGATCATATATAAGCTAAAATTTAACTTATACAACAACAACCACCAAGCTTATCCCACTAGGTGGGATCGGCTATATGGAATCTTGTATGCCATTGTGCTCTATCCCTTACTATATCATCTATATTTAAATAAATTTAACTTATAATACATAATAATTATAGCAGATAATATATTCTTCTTCTTCCTCTAGTTCATATCAACATGAGTTAGGGATAATTGGTGAGTATGAGTATCAGCGACACTGACATAATACCAATGACTAAATACCCAACACAAGATTTAAGACTATATGTTATAGTCCATATTGCATTAACTATAACCATAAAAGATTATTGTTATCCCTTTGTTCTTGTTCCCTGAAAAACTGCTACATCTTGGTTTGTGGGAACTTAAACAAAATGGAAAGTATATTTCAGCACCTTGCTTTGGCTTGCTATGCCTCAAGTCTGACAATTTATGCGGGCTTAACAGTAATATGTGCAAGCGTAATATGATGTAGTTTTTTTGAGGTAATATCCTTCTTACACTTTAACTTGTATGTTTATTATGAGACTGGAAATACTGTAACTATTCTGTGTATAATTATTAATAATTTGTTCAATTTGAGAATTGGTTGAAATTTGTACCATTTTATTTCTTTTTTGTAATTTATTTATTTCCTTTTTTGATAACAGAATTACATAAAGTTCGAGGAATCGTCTGGTGACCCTGTTCGTATTCAGATCCTTTATGAGCGTGCTGTCTCCAGGTTTCCAGTATCTAGTGATTTATGGCTAGGATACACTAGTTATTTGGATCAAAACTTGAAGGTTTTGTTCAAACTGATTATTTTAAATGAATATCATGATCCAAATATCATACTGGCATCACAGAGTATCTCTATTTTAGGTCCCCACTATTCTGAGAAGTGTGTATTCAAGAGCCACAAGAAATTGCACGTGGGTTGGTGAACTCTGGGGGCGCTACTTGCTTTCTTTGGAACGTATGCATGCAACAGAGAAAGAGTTAAGCGATGTATGTTTCTTTTTTTGTTGTTATTTTAAAGTTTGTATGATGTTATTGGTTTAATATTGGTCCTGGTTATAGTACTCCTAGTGTCTAGGTTTTATTTTATACCCAGGGTTGTCTATGCTTTCTATAACTTGTGAAAAAAATATAGGGTTTCTTGCTGTTGTGGGCAGTTGTATTGATTTTGAGGTTGGCCTTCAATTTTATATTTGCTTCCTGACTTTCCTATGCCATGTATGAGGCAGGAATTCAACATCATTTCCTCTAAACTCTTATCATACTAAAATTTAAATCAAGTTGGAGTTTCAGTTCCCTGTCAGAATGAAATGCCCTGGCAGTGCCAAGTGCTGGCACTGCTGTTTGTGCTGAGTAAGAACCCTAGATTGTGGAGAAGAATGAGGCAAAGGAAGAAAATGAGGCGGTGGAGGGTGTTGTTTACTTCATTGCTCGCTGGGGAGAAGTCACAGAGCCTTGATGCTATCAGAATTACTTTGCCATTGTTGGTACTCACGAGACCATCTTGGGAAGGCCCGCAAAGCCTCAGCACCGTCAAAATTACTTCATTGTTGTTGACAAAATGAAGAATGAAGCCAAGGTGGATGTTGCATTCCTCGCTGTGCGCAAGGAGTGGTGAAGCCTCTTGTCACCAAATTGTCAGGAAGAGTAAGAATGAGGCTGTAGGATGTCGCCTACCTTGCTGCATGTCAGGAAGGAGTCATGAAGCGTCGGTGAAGCCAATGCTGCATGTCGCAATCTCATGCTTCTTTTGTGTGCCAGTTCTGGGTGGAATGAAATGTATAACTTGTGTTGACCTGCACAGAACCATTCTTCAAAACTTGAGCCATACTAATTTGAACCAACAGTTTTCATGAACTAAAGGTTTAACTGAGCTTCAATACAACAAATTATTGATTTGTCTCATACGAGACTTCTGTTCTCATTATGTCATGGGCAATTCTTGTACACTAATTTCCTCTTATAACTAATACAAAATTCATGTTATCAGTTGGCAAACTATGTTGCTTAGGGATGGTATTATACTACAAATCTACACACTATTAAATTTTGATTTTGTACACAATTTGCTCATTACTTCCACTACTCTCATCTTGAACAATTTATCTTATGCTATTTTGACTAGAAGCAGTTTCTATTTTATTCATCATCCTTTTTTTCAGGTCTTTGAACAAGCAGTGCAATGCACTTTCACAAGTTTCAAAGAGGTAGTGCAACCTTAATACTTATGCAGCTAATTTTGTGCTACACAATTAAATGATATATGTTAGGAGTGATAGGTTATCTTCTATTATTGAGTCATCTGCTGTATAATTTCTATTGAGTTTCACCTTGGCCATGGATAAATAAAAATATAATTTGTTGGCCACAGAAAAGTGGGTTATTGTTATTCCTCTGATGCATGATTATGCCTTGGGTTTAACAAATGTCTCTGTGTTTTTGAATTTTATCTTAACTTCATAACTTTAATGATCCAGTTCCCACTCTGTTGTGCTTGCTAGACTACAAGAAAGATGGTTTGGTACTAGCAGGTAGTGACATACCAATAGATGGCGTCCAAGTTTGTATAGTTGTGTTGGATTGATTAGAGTCAAAAGTGAAAAGTGTAGAGGAAATCAAAGGAAATTATTTAATATAATAATAATTATTCAATTTATTTAAATATTACTGATGATGCACTTCAATAGAGGGATAACATTCATGGAGGATAAGATTTCTGATTCCTAGTTGACTCTTACTGTAGTGAATTAAGGATTAATTTGCTATCACATATTAATTTTCCCCTTGGCATATGACCCTATCCAAAATTTCTTTTGACATATTTTACATTAATTATAATTATGAGGATCAATCCTACACTCCTAGTTATATCATTTCCACTCAAAACTTAGGGTGTATCGCTCAATTTATTGGCCCAGTACCAGATGTTTTTCCTCTATGCAAGATGCGTTATATTATCACTATAGAAGATAAGGGTGAGCTGAGAACTTTGTTCATAAAAGGCAACTTTGAATGTCAAAATTTCAGTTATTTTATCAGACATGAATCTTTTCGTACTCCCAACCCTGTATTATTTTTTTAGATGACTTGGTATCATTATTTCATGTTTTTTTAATTTAACAAAGAACACTGTTGTTAGTAGTAAAATAACTGCATGGGTTATCCATAATGTTTCTATTTTCTCTAGATGGCTTATCCTAAACTGCATGGATTGTATAAATTTGTTGTGTGATCTGCAAACATGGAGTAGCTAATAAATATGGGCTTTTTTTCCTTTTAGTATTTGGATCTATTTCTCACTCGAGTAGATGGTTTAAGACGGCGAATGTCTTTGGCTGAAGCTAAGAAGGATGGGCTAGACTATGCCATAATAAGAGAAACATTCCAGGTCACCTTCCTCTATTCTATGTCTGTATCCTGTTAAGTTCCTAGTTAGATGTCTGATATTGTTTTCCCCCCTTAACTGCAGCGTGCTACTGAATACTTATCTCCAGATTGTCTGAGTACAGATGAACTGTTGTGTCTGCACTCATATTGGGCAAGATTGGAGGTTAGTCTTGGGAAGGATATTGGTGCTGCATGTGGGGTATGGGAAAACTTGCTCAAGAAGAGGTTTGATTGTCAGCATTAATTTAATTCTTCCAGATTGATTTGGTTGCATGCTTTTGAAACAATATGACGATAGCATATTTCTCTCTTATAGAAAACTTATCTACTTGCTGAATTGTTGACTTTAGTTGTTGAATGCATCATTTTGGTATGTTGTACTTCTACAATGTATCAGTACCTTTTCTCCTAATTAGTCTTGTATCTTTCCAGGGGAACTATGCTGGAAGTTTGGCAATCATATATCGCAATGGAACTTGAACTGGGTCAAATAAATGAGGCAAGATCAATCTACCGAAGGTGTTACACTAAAAGGTTCTCTGGAACAGGTTCAGAGGTAAGCATAATCTAACATACTAAATTTAACCAATAACTAACAGAAGTCTTTTTCTTATCTCATATCTGAATTTGCAGTGTTGTATGGTTTCTTTTTCCAAACTTAATCCAGTTATTCACATGGGTTGGGTATTTAACAATATTTTGTGAAATTTGCAAGGACCTTGATGTATCTAAGTTGTATTCATTGTATCAAGTGCCAATGGATACGTCCAAAATGATTGTTCTAGCCACTGACTGATATAAATACTGTCTAGGCATGAGTAATGTCACCATGCTGTGCGTGTTGACAAATAGGAGCACCAACGGGAGTAACATCAGAACCAGAGAAACCGAGGAAAGAAAGGAGAAGGAAAGGGGAAGCACTGATCAGAGCACCAACAACAATAAATATGAGCAATGTTGGAGTTAGAGAAACTAAGATGCATCTATATTCTATATATGCTTGTTCTTGTTCCAGTCGTGCTACTCCAAGTTCAATTCCTAGTTTACTGAGATATATTCATGGATGTGGGGAAACTAGTTCTAAGATTCAACATAGATGGCCTACATCTGGGAACTCATTATTTAATCTGGTTTATGAAAATTTATGATGTCTATTTTACTAGTGTTAACAATATAAATATATAGATGGCTCTCTTTTCTAATCTCTTGAGCTTTTGAGTCAAGTGGTTAACCAATCGACTTTAACTTTAACATGGTAGGTTAGGGGTTCAAATCTCACTTGTGTAAAAAAATCAATTCATATTTTGGGAGATCGGAGCCAATTAAGTCATTAAATTAAGTACCCACCTACACTAAAAGAGAGTGCTGCCCACACATGAAGGTGAAGGGAGTTTCACCTACACATGAAGAGGGAGTGCTAACAATATAAATGTATAAATACATTCCTTTCATAACCTTGAGCTTTTTGGACAAGTTATTGCCCAATCAACTTTAACAATTTAGAGTGCTCCAAGTACCAATGCCATCATTTAATGCATGACAACCAATTGGTAGTATTAAGGTGTAATTCAACCGACTTTTTAATTGCTAAGCTTATATTTGAAGGCAAGCAAAGTAAATTGATGGGGTTACAGGTTTCCATTAGGTGTTGAAGCATGCTGAGTGTGGGCATGATATGATATTGAAATCATATTATTCTGACCGAAGGTTGCAACTCTAGCAAGGACGATATTTAAAGCTTGCTTATATCATCAATTCATAAATGCTTTATTGCTTCTGTAACAATTTGACTTAACTGTTCATTTTTTTAAAAAAAAACTTGATAAGAACATAAAACATAGAAGAGAAAATAAAACAAGAATCAATTATGCCATTGCTGGGTCTCAAATTTAACTTACTTTTTTATACTATCTTTTTGATAACCTTACTGCCTGGCCTTGAGTCGGTGTTTACTTCAAAAAATTGGTCGTTTTTAGTTTAGCCCCATTCTGATGCTTTTGGAAATGTTATTACCATACATTTAGTTATTAATGACAGGAAAGCTATTAAATAAATCATGGTCAATATTTTGTTCAAGTTTCTAGGTTATCATAGTTTGTAGTTCTCTGATAAATAAAAGTATTTAGTGGAGTATGGACTTGATACTGTTGTGACACACTTGATGACTTGTTCCTCATTTAGATTTGTTTTTGCATGTTTTTGTTTTGTTATAAATGCCTTTTTCATTATGGCTTATCTATCTTGTATTTGTTACATGATAGTGGAGTGAATCTTCCTTTCTATTTACCTTTTTATTGTCAATGACTTCTGACATTTATCCCAAGTAGCTTGGCTGAAGTAATGTATATGACACTGGAAAACGTGTAGGCATTTCATTCTTCTTTGATTTATCTCAAATATACATTCATCTTAAGAAATTGATATCCAGGACATTTGCTATTCCTGGTTGCGGTTTGAAAGGGAAAATGGCACTTTGGAGGATTATGATACTGCACAAAAAAAGGTTCGCTTTCCTTAGTATTTTTATTTGTAGTCCTGAGGTTTTCTTAAAAGTCTCTTTCACTTAGAGTTTGCAACAAAACATGCTTTTTCTAATTTGGTTCTTCTACATATGGATTTTTTTTTTTGTGAACTAAGCTAAACAATATGCACTTTAAGTGACTTAGAAACACTCTCGGGAGAGACATGTAAAAAAATGCAGTTGACCCCTTTGATACTTGGACTCCTTTTGAGTCTGAGCAGCCAGACTCTTCTTCGAGAAGAAGTCTTCCTCTTTTTTTCTTCTGATGCTTCCTATTCTTATTCTTCTTCTTCCCATTCCCCTTTTCTTTTCCTTTTCCTTGAGAAGAGGTAGAGGAAGAAGAATAACAGTAAGAAGAAGATGTGGAAGAAGAGGAAGAAGAAAAAGAGAAATGATAAAGACGAAGTATGAAATTTGGTTATAAGCAAGGTTTGAAATCTTGTTCTTGTTCGGTGTTGAGTTTCAGTCATTGGTTGGAATGAGATGTTTCAGTGCCATGCAGACAATGTTGACAAACTAATGTTGAAGATACGAAAAAAGAAGATAAAAGTAGCATAATGGAATCCTAACTTCATTGCATGGTGGTCACTAGGTATTGTTGTAGATTGTGGTCAACTAGGTTTGGCAGTTATTTGCAGGTTTTGTCAAGTCAAATAGCATGCAGAAGCTTTTCTTTCGTTTTCTCAGACTTGAAAGGACAACATTCATGGACAGCTCGCAGAAGGGACCATATTTGTAGACAGTTTGCAGAAGTCTCTATTGCATCACATTAGACTTCTTGTGGAAGCCTCGCACAAGTACTCATTGCAAATTGCTTGCTGAAGCCTTTGCAATAGTCATCACCATCACGAACTGTGGCGGACCATGTTTTGTGATCTCGGTCAAGTTCTGCATGCTGATTGACGAGGGAATGAGATGTTACCTTGGGTATAAGATAATATATAATTAATTTATCTTATATTCAATCAAATAGTAATATTTAAGTTTTTTAGATCAATGCTGTACACGTATCCATGTCCTTAATTGTGACCATTTCAATAAGTCCATGTCCTTATTTTTAGAAAATTCACCTGTCTAAGACTGATTTCCTACATGAGTATGGATACTCTTTTTGGAGTCCGAGTAACATAGGTTGACGCTGGTGGGGTTGGGTATTCTGTGATGTCTGCCACTGGAAAGGAATCTGAAGAAGAAACTTGCAGTTTTGGCCCCTAGGACCTTTTCCCTTTATTCTGAGAGTGGTCAGTTATTTGGTTCTTTTGTTGTTTCTATCCTGTGTTCATTTAAGTTGTAGCCAGGGTGACTTCACATAGTTATTATTATTGCTTCACATAGTTATTATTATTGCTTCCGACTATGTTCATACCAGATTTACTACAACTCTCATGTTAAAAAAATGAATAGTAGAATTGCTTCTCACCACATTTTTCATCTAACCTAATGTGTGGTTTATCTGCTTTGTCCAAGTGGGCATGTTACATGTCTGCAGATCTGCACTAAACTCCATCTTATCTATTAATATGTTGAACTTTCTTCTTGAAAAGATAAATGATTGTTGTCCTATTTGATTATTTTCTCGAATATTTTATTTGTACCAAACACTCTATGCTCATGTCAATATGATAGGTAGCGCCGCGCTTAAAGGAGCTAAAGGCATTCCAGGCTCAACAGGAGGCCAAGAGTGACATTGCATCACTTGTCAAGCCAGACAATCCTAATGCAGTTGATACCTCACGAAAGAGGAAAAAAGGTAAAGTATCTGAAAGTAAACCACCTCCCGAGAAGCGGAAAAAATTTTCATCTGAACCTTCAGAAACATCTGAAAAAGTGCCTGCAAAAGCAACAGACCAGATTAACATTGCAAAAGAAACTGATGAAGGTGAAGTAAGTAACTTGCTTGATACAACCAGCAAGCAATCTGTCGGAACTTCAGTACATAGGGATTCCAAACCTGAGTTGTATAACGATAAGTGTACTGCATTTATCTCAAACCTCAGCTTTGAGGCAAGTGACTGATCTATCTTATTCTGTTCTTACTGTTAGCTTTGCAATTTTTTCGTAGAAAAAAAGAAAAATATAAGCAGCATTTGTTGCAGGCAAACGAGGAACATTTGCGCAAATTCTTCAAAGACTCTGGAGGAGTTGTTGCTATACGATTGCTCAAGGATAAAATAACAAGAAAATCAAGGGTTTGGCTTCTACCTCATCTCTGTTTACGTGCACACTGTCAATTGTGAAATTATCTTCATTCACAACATTGGATACACACTGCCAGTTTGGAATATAATCAATAGGGTCCATGTGTGTTTATAATGGAATAGCATACTCGATAAAAAATGTCTTATGCTTAAATTTACCAAAGAAAGAATAATTTGAATTATGTCAAAAATGGTCTATGAAAATTCTATGGTTATTGGGAGCTTAAGTTTCAGTGGTTATTGGGACCATTTGATTTGAGTTTCATTTCTGGTTTGTTGTTAACCAGACAATAAAAGCTATTATTGTGAAAACGATGTTTGTACTATTGGTTGGCCATATTATTCTGATCCACTACCTGAAATTTGATTGAGTATTTATTCCATCATATACTTTCTGTACCATCCAGTTAGCCATCAGGTATAAGCACATTTATGTTCGCAATTCTTATTTTCTCATTAGAAACACATTTTCATATTTGTTTTCGTAATTGATACAGGGATTAGCCTACATTGATTTTTCAGATGACGAACATCTTGCAGCAGCCGTTGCAAAGAACAAGCAGAAATTGCTTGGAAAGAAATTAAGTATTGCACGATCAGATCCTAAGAGAAGCCAAAAGAGAGACTCAGCTAGTAGCAATTCATCCACAACTCATAAAATTCCATTTGGTGAGTCTTTTTTTTTTGTTGTAATTCTTGCACATAGAGACCACTTCCAAATTGGAAAAACAAAAACTGTGGTTCTCCATCATAACTGGCACCATCGTAAAAAATTATTGAATGGCTATATTAAACAATGAACAAATGCTGCTTCCTTGTATTATGAACAATGAATCTCTTGCTGTTTAATGAGTTTATGTGCCATGACAAGATTTTACTTTAAAGGATGCTTTTGTATATTCTAAATAGGAAATCAGCTATCAGATGGACATCTGGGTTTCTTAAATCAACAGTCATAAGCTAAGTCATAGTGAAATGAAATTTATCAAGAAATTTCAATTTAAGGGAATTACTTCCTGAAAGAAAACCTGTTTGAGTTATTTTATATTGTTCATCACATAGTGTGTTATCAAGTGTTCCCATCTACTAAGTTTTCATATTATTTTTTCTTTGTCAGCTTATGCTAGTTTTCCTATATAATAAATTTGTCATATTTCTTTTGACGAATCATTACCATCGTCATGAACCTGTGCTGATCCCAACTATTGGGGGTTGGCTAGATGGATGAATTTCCACGGCAAATTTAATATGCTGAAAGGATAGCCTAGTTGGTAAATCATGGTCTGTTGATCTTTTTGCACTTATTCTGCGATTCAAACATGTGATTATGCAGGTACAAAGATGACACGAGGTAACAGTGACAAGAAAGATGTGTCTGCAGCTTTTGTTGTAGCTAAGCATGGTGGTAAGGAGTTCACTGGAAGTGTTACTTTTGCCGTACCCAGAGCGTTAGCACAGCGCCTTGAACAGACTCCAAAGGAAGCAAGGCTTGATCAAGCTAGTGAGCAGCCAAAATCCAATGATTAATTCAGAGCTTTCTCCTAAAGTGGGCGAATATGAAGACGTGTATGGAGAGTTGCATAGGATCCATGTTCCAGTCCGTAACCTTGTTCTATAAAACTTTATTGCTGTCACATATATGCTTTTCTATTTAATATGCTTTTCTAAATCATTTTGAGTTTGTTTGGGTGCTAGGTACTTTACCAACGAGAAATTTGGCACCATTAACATGAAGTTTCTTAATAGCCAATTTTGTGTTACATATTGTTGTCAGACAGCTGCCACCACCGTGACCAGAGACGGATCTACGTTAGGGCTTTCCTGGGCTCTAGCCCACCCCTCCAAAAAATAGAAAATCCAACCCACCTACCAAGCTACCACAGACGGCGGTAAGAACACCAAATTTCTGTCTCACAACATAAACACCAAGAAGCCTAGTTGCAACAACACCATCTGTTTAGCACTGAAGTTCATTAGAGCAGGAAGATTATCTTCTTTGACAGTCTCAAGTGTAGGGAGGAGGTTGACCAACATTGGAAACAACTCGAAGAGAAACAACAACTTCACTATCAAATATGGATTACGAGAACTCACGATTCGCAAAGGAAGGAGAAACTTGCTGCTCTCGATGAACCGATGAAGAGAGGTGTAGCCATAAGACCTGATCTCTCCTAAATCTCCTTCCCCTCAAGGGGACATAGAACAATCACCCCAACTGCATCTGTTTCAAATAGTGCACTGAACCAATGCACCAGAGAAAAAAATCTTGCATTCATTACCCCTGCTTCAAATCATGCATGAGATCTTATGAACCACAAAAAAGATCTTGTATCTTGTCACATTTTTAATATTAATATTTTTATTTCATTTCAGTTCGTACGTATCCTATATAATAATTATTTATTTTTTTAAATTAAAATCCTTTCATTACTAAAAAAAGATGTTTTTTAATTATATTAATAAAAAATTGCTCTTCAAAAATCTTAATGTATAAATAAATTAATATTTGATAATCAATATATTATAAACCCATTTATTTTCAATTACATTTAGACCATCCATCCCAATTAAATTTTCAAATTTTTTTTTAATAAACATAAAATATAGATAAAAAAATTTGTATGAGATAGAGTATTTGTCGATCTAAAAAAAATTCTTGTACTCATTATAGTGTAGTACCAATGTTAAATAAAATACATATTATCCATGCAATTAGAGACCGATCTATTGTTCTAGAAAATAAGATATTTTATAACTATAATTTGACATCAAAAGATAATTAATTTGGTTTTTATTTTTTTTAATTCATTTTATTTTGATAGTTAATCCATCCTTTTCACCTTGAAAGCCTAGTCCATCTCTAAATCCTGGATCTGACCGTGACATATTATTTTTGTCGTAAGATGTACTAAAGTTGAGAAGCATCTTTCGAGACAAAATGAGTGCGAAGAGACTCACTCTTCACAATAATTCATGTGAAGGCTTTTAATTGATTAAATCTGGTTCTGTTTAATCTTGTCAACTCAAAGAAGCACGTTCAACGCTTGAATAGCAACTCTTATCAGGAGCGGCTCAAGCCTACGGAGGCCATAGGTGAATTTTTTTAAAAAAATAATTGTTATTATTTTAAAAAATTTTCTCTCACCCTTTTTAATTCGGACTTGAGACCGATAATGGTGAGTTTAAATTTTTTTTAAAATAAATTAAAATATTAATTTTAAAAATAATTTTAAACTCATGTAATTATGTAAAGAATAAAGAAAAAAAATGGGAAGAAAAGTATATTCTCGCCATACATATATGTTCTGTATATTCATATATATATATAATATATATAGTAAATTTCAAGTATTTTGTGCCGACTGACTAAAATTGCACTGAACCCCTGAAAAGGGCTTTCTAACAGAATAGAAAAAACAGGAAAAATAAAAGATGGTTAAAACAATTTCTTACTGTTAGAAAATTAATGAAAAAAATAACTGAAAGTCGGTAATATCCGGGGCTTTTAAAATAAGTTCACTACAATATTATGTTTTTTCTCTTCCCCTGATGTTTCAAAATAAAGCTTCTTTAGGGACCTACATCTATAAAAAAAAATCAAATAACTTCATACAGAAAAATAAAGCGATGAGATAACGTAAGGATGGAATCCTTGGAAACTCGATCAATAAACTATTGTGGTAATTAAAACCGTACCTTGTTATCTTTTCCAACACCCAGAAACGATGGGATCGTTGGCTGCCTTTTCACTCTTTGCCAACGATATGAGACAAGTGAAGAAGAGCACAAAGAGAAGGGGAAAAAAATTTGAGACGAGGATTTCTGAAAGGTTGGGAGAAAGTCGACGAGAGAGGTGATTCAAGGAATCATCTTGGCTTATGGTGGCGGACTGAGTCTCTGTCTTTCATTGCTTTTCCTGTCCTAATATGTATACTGGAATGGGGCAAAAAAAAAGGGCTTCGCGAGAAATGGCTTACCGAATCCGACGGCCGACGCCGGCGGTGCTTCGCGAGAAATGGGGCGGCGAGCCGGCGCTGCTTCGCGAGAAATGGGGCGGCGAGCCGGCGGTGCTTCGCGAGAAATGAGGCGGCAAGCCGGCGCTGCTTCGCGAGAAATGGGGAGATCGAAGTCGCGGTTTCGCCAGTAACCAGTTCGTTTGCGTCGAAGAACAGCCGAACAGGGGAGATGAAGAGGCGATCGGGCGGGTTTTGAAGAGGCGAGATTGGCGAGAATGCGAAGGGACAGCGCCACAGCGGATGCGGATCGGAGCTTTCCGGATTACATCCAATAATCCTACCCTTTTTTAACCCTAAATATCCTAACCAGTGGACCCCAATTAAAATTGGGCCCTAGGCACAGGCCTTACCGACCTATGCCTAGAGCCGGGCCTGCTTCATATGAATTTTGAATGGAGGATTTCTTCATTTAAGTATTTTTTTTTTTACATTTTTCAAGGAGCAAAGTGAAATTTCTTTCCTTTTAAAATGGCTCATGGACTTCTAATAATCAAGGTTGCCTTTGCGCTTTACAAAATGTTTCCCCTTTATTATTGATGCCTAATCCCACTGGGAATTTATGCAATAAAATTGACTTTCAAAAATGAACTATTTATCAGTGCTCTCCAGTGATGAAATAAAATTGATATTCTGTATGCAAACTGTGCAAGATATCGAGATGAAATGAATGCCGATGTACCTGAAAATGAAAATGCATTTGAATTGGCCAGAGGACGTATCTAAAATTTCAAAATTACTAGATGTACCGAGTCATAATTCATTAAAAAAAATTAATTTTGTGATTTGATATATGTAAATATCTCCCTTCTGTTGTTAGCGTTGGAAATCATCATCGAATCTAAATTTTAATATTGACAAAAGATTAAAGTTAAAGTTACTACGCTTATCAAGTTTATAGGAAGTCCTAATTAAGATTAAGTAAAAAAATTGATGGGGTTGGACAAGAAAATTCTGATCGGAGGGACTAGGCAGGAAGACTTGACAGATTGAGGACATCAGACAGAAAGCCTTGAGGGTCGAAGACAGGTAGGAAGCTCGGGGGTCAAGGACGTCAGGCGAAAGTCTAGATGTGGTCGAGGACAGGAGGTCTAGCGGAAGTTTCGAGAGTCAAGATCAGTTGAGCAAAATTTTAAACAGATTGGGTGGACCATGGTTTGACATCAGATAAACTCTCTCTCGAGTGGAATAGTGAGGATGCACATTTGGAAAGAGAGCAGTAGACGTCGGTCCAATTTAAGATTTCACGAGAGACTGAAAGTTGAGATCATACAGCTAGAAAGCTGTTGTTCATACTCATTATCTATTATGCTTGTGCTAACTCTATGATGCATGAACTCAAATAGGAAGTTGGCTGGAATCAGTGATTCTGGGCGCCTAGATGGAACTCCAAGCTCCTAGAATGGTCTAGGAGTTCGGATGTGCTCCAGGTGCCCGAAAAGGCAGTTTCTAGTGAGCAAATTGTGTTGACATACGCTAAGCAATCGGTACATGTTAGCTTCTAGGCGCTTGGGAAGGGATAAAGTTCAACATGGATAAAGCTTTGGCCAGACGCTGCCACGTCAACATTCTAGGCACTCGGAAGTGGATAACTCATTGAAGATGCAGATAGGATAGGCCTCATTGGGGGCACCCGGGGTTGGTCCAGTCACCTGGAATGCTCCATAAAAGAAGGCTCCAACCAGTGCTTCAGGATAAACTTTCTAACTCCAAAAAGGTACTTCGTGTTAGTACCCTAGTGTGGAGTTTCGATATGTGGTTAAATAAATTTGAAATTAGGTCCTAGTTATATTTGACACGTGTGTATAAGTGTATAGAGACTTATGAAATCATACGTAATATCCAAATGGTGAACCTTGGCAGAAGACACAAGTGAGAGAGAAGGATGACATGGAAAATGAGTCGACGGGCTCGATGAATCCAAGATATGAGTAGCTAAGAAAGAGTACTCCGGCGGAGCGAGAAGGACACACGGGAGCGAGTCGGAAGGGCTCGGTGCATCCGAGGGACGAGAAACTGGAAAGAAGATTGCGCAAGGCGACTAAGGCAGAATGAAGAACGGAAGAGGAAATTAATCAACATGAGGTTGAACATTCCAGGCGCTCAAATTCATTTGGGATGCTTCGGCATCTAGGCGCTCGGATCCATTTTGGGCACTCCAAAGTCCAGGCGCCCTGATCTATTTCGGGCGCCCGAATACCCATTTCGAGTTAACACAAGTCATTGTCGAGACGAATGAGGATGGAGTTCATGTGAGTGGAATCCAAGTACCCGGATCTGTTCTAGGGGCCTGGATCGCAAGGAGTCATCTAGACCCGTTGGCGGACCGTTGTTAGAGTGGATTGAGTTCGACGAATCCAGGCACCTGGAAGGCTTCTAGGCGCCAGTAAGTACCACATCAATACAACAGTCAGATTGAAGAAAAAGCTATAAATAGACTGAAGTTTGTAGAACAATGTACACACTCAAATTATTTTGTTTTCATTCAGTTTATTATAGTATACGCTCAACTATTGTTTAAGGTTTCTCCATTTGTAGATCATTTCTGATGAGGAGATTTTTGAGTAGAACTTTCATAGTCTTGGACTAACAACCTGAGAGTTGTAACCAAGTACATTCTATGCCTCATATCTTTTATGGTTTATTTCAGTTTTAATTAGTGTGTTCTTGCTAAAATGTTAGCAAGAGAAAAAGATTAATTATTTCTATTTGCTGGTCGCTATTCACCCCTCCTCTCTAGTAATCCATGAACCACTTCTGCTGCACCAACACTTCGTTATGCTTTTGAGACTTCGACACTGTGCTACGCTCAAGCCTTAATGACATGACACCACTACGAGTTCAAATGAGCCTAGTCTTGCGAGTTCAAATGAGCCTAGTCTTGAGTAACGTTTAGTTGTTGTCTACTTTACTCTTGTTTCTTTTTTATACATAAATATTCGTTAGGCTTCTTTTGAACCCTTCATTTGTAAAGTGAACCTTTTTCTCCTTTGGGAAGAAGGTTAATAGTGATTGTCCATCGAAGCGGTCTAACTTATTGGTGTTGGAAGCACCATGCGATCAAACCTAAGTTTTGATATTGGCAAAGGGTCAAAGTTAAGGTTACTTGTGATTTGACATGCTTATCAAGTTTGTAGAAAGTCTTAGTTGAGACTAAGTAAGGAAATCCTAGTCAGTGTGACTAGGCAAAGTAGTTATGGTCGGAGGGCCAGAAGAAGGATCGAGACTTAGGCAGGGAGCCCTAGGGGTCGAGGACACCAGGCAGGAGGCCCTGAGGGTCGAGGACATCAGGCAATGAAGCCCTGGGGTCAAGGATCGAAGGTCTAGCAGAAGTTTTGAGGGTCAAGATCAGTTGAGTAAAATTTCAAATAGGTCAAGTGGACCATGGTTTGGCATCAGGTAAATTCTCTTGAGCGGACCAGCGAGGACGTGCTCTCGGAAAGAGAGCAGTAGACATCGGTCCAACTTAAGATTTCACGGGAGATCGAAAGTTGAGACTAGATAGCTGAAAGTTGTAATTCATACTCATATACTATGCTTGTGCTAATACTGTGACACAGGGAACATAATTTAGAATGCAAATCGAAATTTTGCTCGAGGTAGATTCGAGCGCTTGGTAGAGTTCCAGGAGCCTAGAAGTATTCTAGGTACCTGGATGGGGCAGAACACAACAAGCAATTGAGTTGGCAGGTTTCGACTGGTCGGTACACGTCATCATCCAATGCTTGGAAGGGATCTAGGCGTCCAGATAAGGATAAGTCTTAGCCGAAGCAAAGTCTAATCTAGATGCTACCATGCCAGTGTTCTAGGTGCCTGGAGGTAGTTTAGATAGCCGAAAATGAATAAGTCACAACGAGGTCGGATTAGATAGGCTTCGGTGGAGGCGCTCGGAATTGGATCCAAGTGCCTGAATTACTCTATAAAAGTAGGGTTCAACCAGTGCTTTAGAATAATTCTTTCCTTAATTGTCCAAGTGCTCCTCCACAAATCCAAGTCTCCGAGACGATGTGCTTAACTTCAATGATGCAACCACACTGCGAAATTGCTACGAGCTCAAACGAGCCTAACTTTTGGTAACACTTTGTTAGTTGTTATTTTCTTTTGTGCATTTGTTTCTTTTATGCACTTAATCTCTAGGGGTCAGTAGGTTATTATCGAACCCTATTATTGTAAAGAAACGAGCCTTCTTCTCATTCGAGAAGTGAATAGTAATTGCCCAACGTAAGCGGTTAAACTGATTGTGAGCCTTGAAGTAATAGCCACGCGGTTGCGAACCAAGTAAAAAATAATCGTGTTTTTGTTAATGTATTTTTTTATTTCCATTGCAATGACTTTGAATTCGAAGGATTTCTAAACGTATATAAAATGCACTATTCACCCCTCTAGGGCTTTCTCGATCTAACAATTGGTATTAGAGCGGGGTGCTCGAAATTGATGCAACCCCTAATCGAGCTTATTTTTTGTTCATTTTTTGTATAGTTGAAATCAGTGTTTTAAAAGGCGAAGGCATTGGGTGAGGCGTTTACCATCCGCCCACACGGGGCGAAAGCCCCGAGGCGTCGGGCATAAGCCCCATAAATTTTTAATTTTTAAATATATAAAAAATTAAAAATATGATATATATTATAAAAAATACTTTAAAAATATAAATAGATATAATAAAATTAGATAAAATTAAGAAAAACTAGATAGACACAAAACTATCGTTATACAATTCCAAATAATAATTTAACAAGCATACTTTTTCAAGATTAGTCACTTGAAAAAGTAAATAATCAATATTATAAAAAAATAAATCTTAAAAACAAGCTAGTTAGAACTCAGAAGTTACTACATTATCAAACACAAATTACAAACACAAACTTCAAAGGTTAACTGTTTTAATAAACACATATCAAAATAAAGTACCAAATTAGAAACCAAGTTATTGAAATATCTAACAAGGAATACACCAATAATTAGTAAGAAACTGACAAGACAACTATAATGATTCTATTCATCAAAATCAACATCATCCATATCATCATCTTCATCTAGTGTATTTATTCCTCTAATAGTTGACCGTGATTCCAGAATTTCTATGACATTTTCATTTTCTTCAAAAGTATCCAAGGTGGCAATTTGTTTTCCTTTACCTTTGCTCTTGCCTAACCACATAATAAAATTTAAATAAACTCATATCAAATTGACTTAGTGTCTCAATATAATATATAGAAAATTAGTAATGAATTTGGATATTAAGAAGTTAAAAACTTACTTGATGAAGTTAAACTTTCATCGTGATTTCTTTTTCTGTTCTGTGACACCAATTGAGATGAAGCATTGTTAGATTTATCAATTGGGGATGTTTTCTCATAAATCTCAGTAATTGGCAAAGTCCTGACAGCATCAACTCTAAGTAAATCATCATCATCAAGCCAATCAGCTTCTTCTGGAAATATAGGATCTTCTTTTTCAGTTATCCATTCAGCATCTGAATCAACTTCATCAATCAAAATTGGATCAAAATTTTGCTTCCTCTCTATACTCCTCTCCCTTAAGCGAGTATTGTACATGACATACACCAAAGCATTCAACTTCTTATGCTCAAGTCTATTTCTCTTCTTAGTATGAATCTAGAAGATAATAATATACAAAAAAAGGATTGAAAATTATAGTGTAGAAAGCATAATCATATAAAAACATACAAATAACAAGAATGAAAATTAATATTACCGATTGGAAAGTGCTCTAATTTCTTTCACAACCTGAGGAACTACAAGTCAAACTAAGAACACGGATGACAAATTTTGTTAATTCTGGAGTCTTGCCACCAAAACGAATCCACCAATCAGCTACCAAATAGAAAATGAAATTAATAAAAAGCTAAAAGTAACAGTTGAATATAGTCAAAGAGACATATTAAAAAATTCATACAAACTTGGAGCTCGTAATTTTCTAGAGTCAACTGCAACCCGAGAACCAAACTCTCCTCTAGAAAAATCATATTGATCAAGTTGAATATCAGCTTTAAGTCGATCATTGTAATCAAGTAATCTATCCATGCATTCATGCAAACCTTGTTTTATATGATCGAAATCAGAAAAATCATCTTGAAAACGCAACTGAGGGTTCAAATAATAGCCTGCAGCATGTAATGATTGATGAAGTTGTGGGGTCCATCTTGCCTCAATTTTATTCAAAATAGGCTCATATTTTTGTTTGTTCATGCCACAATTCAAAGCAATTTGTTCCTTGGCAGATTTCATCAAATGATATATAAAACCCATAGCAGGCTTTTCTTCTGAATCAACTTCTCTCAAAACTTACACTAATGGAACAACACTTCGTATGCAATAAGTTAGTTGAGGCCAAAATTGTGGATCAAATAAAACTGTGGCTTTGGCTTTCATACCTTCAACATGTTTTGCCCAAGAACAAGAATTCCAAGCCTCTGAAGTGAACATAGATTGAAGTGCTTATTTTTGAGCATAAATACTCTGAAGGGTAAGATAAGCAGTGGCAAACCGTGTTACTGCAGGTCATAGAAGTTCATGATCCTTTGTAAAAGATCTCATCAAACTCAAAATCAAAGTATGCCCATATATGAATTTGACCACTTGTTTAGCTTTTCCAAGTGTAGTTTCATAAACTTTTAATTTGCCTATGTCTTCTAGCATGAGATCAATGCAATGTGCAGCACAAGGAGTCCAATACAAATACTTCCGCTTTTCTATCAATCTTTTTCCAGCATTAACAAAATTTGAACCATTATCTGTTATAACTTGCACAACATTTTCCTCTCCAATTTCTTCTACTACATTATCAAGATAAGTAAACAAAAGTTCCCCATTTTTTATAGAATCAGAGGCATCAATTGACTTAAAAAAATATGTACCAGCTGGACTATTTACTAAGAAATTTATCAAACATCTACTTTTTCCATCAGTCCAACTATCAGACATTATAGAACAACCATATTGTATCAATGCCTTTTTATGGTCTTCCATCATTTTATTGATATTTTGAACCTCATCTTTAAGTATCCAAGTTCTCAATTCATGCATAGTAGGAGGTACAAAACCAGACCCATACTTTCCAATTCCCTCACACATAGGTAAGAAATAAGGATCATTTATAACATTAAAAGCAAGGCAGCTAGAGAAAAAAAATCGCCCTATCAATTTGCAAACTTCCTTTCTTTCTTCTTTTTTCCACTTAGAATTCAAAGTAGTTTGCCTAGCTTGAATTGTTGTAAAATTATCCATAGGGCCCCTCACCCTTGATTGTGATGGTGTACAACCCATTCTCTCTACTTGTGAAATAACTCTAGTGTCCCCTTCAGCAGCCAAACGAATCTCATTCAAGGCAATATTTCGTTGAGTTTTTACATATTTTATCTCACCTAAAGCTTTCTTGCATTCCTCATATGCTTCTGGTGGAACAGAAGGACAAGGTTTCATACCTTGATGAGTTTTAGCCAAATGGTGTTTAAGCCTATTAATAGTCCCGGTACATCTTTGGTTACAGTAGCGACATCTGAAGTGTTTTTCATTAGCCTCTATTTGAGCATGCTTCCAAGCAAAATCTTTTCTACTAGCATTTTCAGAGTTAATATCTTCATCAGAAGCCATCCTGTCAAACACATAATAGTTGCGCTTTTAGTACTTTTAGGCTAAAAGTTTTGAGTTTGATGAGATCTAGTGTTTCATGATCCTTGCTGCTCGTGCCATCCTTTGTAAAAGTTTTAGGACATAACAAAGCTAAAAGCCTAAAATGCAAAAAAAAAAAAAATGAGAGAAAAAGTGCAAACCAGATCGAGGTGGGTGGGACCGTGGGATTCCAAGCAAAATCTTTGATGGTGGTGATTCTTGATGATGGTGAATTGGTGATTCTTGATGAGCTTCGCTAATGCTTCGTCTTCTCCTTCCTTAGGCGGTTAGGCCACATGAACACTGCATCCTCCTCTTCTTTCATCAACGATCAAAATGGCTTCATGGATGAGTGGATGACTGTGTGTGGGACAGCAGCGAAATGGAACACTTCGAGGCCCTGAACCAGATCGAGGTGGGACCGTGGGAGACAAAGTGCAAACCTGCACACTGGGCAACGACGGGTGAAGGAAGAAATTGTGATTTAGAGACAGGATTAGGGTTTTACCTTTTTAGAATTAGGGATTTAAAGAAAATGACATTTTGCAGAAAGATTCTCTAAACTATTAAATTTCTATTTTTTTAAAGATAATTTATGGGGCTTATGCCTTTAACGCCTCGGAACTAAGGCTCGCCCTAATGCCCAGGCGAACGCCTTGTAGTTTTGGGCGTACGTCTCACAACACTTACGCCTTATTCCATTGCCCAAGGGCAGTATTGGAACGCCTCGCCCCGGGGCTCACCTCCGGAACGCCTTTTAAAACACTGGTTGAAATTGGTGCAATGTCTTTTTCAACTAAATTTTTTATTTTTCGAAATTACTCGAATTTGGTGCAATACCATTCGAGTGACTTTTCTATCAGACACTCCATTCTTCCAACATTACTAATTCAAGACTAAGTCTTAGAAAGCATTTATTTTTTGTATTTGTGTGTTAGATTGAATGATACATCAAGAAGGCTACAACACCACACGTCCCCTGTTCTTCACCAGAGACGACTTTAGGTACTGGAAGAGCAACATGGAGTTCCATCTGAGTTTTCAGGTGGAAATGTTGATCTCTATTCAGATCGGATTCATGCTCCCTACAAACTTAGATGGAAGTCCAATTGGCTGGACAGATTGGAACCCAATCATGAAGAAGCAAGTGGAAGTCGACGCCAAAGCTACTCAGACCCTTTAGTGTGGTTTGACCAAGGAGGAGCTTAGTTGGGTCGACCCCTTCATAAGTGCTAAGGACTTGTGGAATAATTGTGCACCTGGTGATACACCTGTGTCTAAAGGTGAAAGGTTTAGTTTACAGTAATGTCCATGATTTGAACTTGAGATTAAGGAGATGTAGAAGTTTACTTATACATCTGCAATAGGAAGTCTCACGTATGCATAAGTTTGCACGTGTCCGAATATTGCGTACATAGTTGAGATGTTAGGTAGATATTTGAGTAACCCTAGACTAGGATATTGGAAAGGCGTCAAAAGAGTTATGAGGTACTTGCAAAGAACAAAGGACCATATGCTCACGTATTAGATATCATATCATCTTGAGGTCATTGGATATTCAGATGCAGATTTTGTAGGATGTTTAGAAAATCATAGGTCCACCTCAGGTTATATCTTCATGCTGGCAAGAGGGACTATCTCTTAGAAAAGCATTAAACAGATGCTTATAGCCACTTCTACGATGGAGGCAGAGTTTATAGTCTACTACGAAGCATCAAATCAAGGGATGTGGTTGTAGAGTTTCATTATAGCGTTATAGATCGTCGATGGTGTTGATAGTCCATTAAAGATCAATTGTGATAATAAAGCCGTAGAATTGTATTCAAAGAATAACTATTACTCGTCGAAGTCTAAACACATCGACATCAAATTTCTGGCGGTTAAAGCAAGAGTTTAGAGTGGTCAAGTGTGGATAGAGTGCATTAGTACAAACTTTATAATTGCATATCCACTCACCAAGGGCTTGCTGTTAATACCGATGGAATCAAAATATCTCCACAATGGTATGATATTGTCTACTTTGGGCCTAAGCCCTCATGGCTTTGTTTTTGGGCTCTCCCCAAAAGGCCTCATGCCAATGGAGATACTTTCCATCTTTTTAACCCCATGATCTTTTCCATGTACTTTAGATGTGGGACTATGTTTGCACCCTTGCAACCCAACAATCTCCCCCTCAAACAAAGGACCACAGGCCCCCCCCCCTCCAACGTCGTTTTGATGTCTGAATCCTCGACCCACCAAGACTTTTTGTCCGTCGGTCCATCCGACCTACTAGGACTTCCCACCTAGCCGCAGCTAGGACTTTTTGCCCCTCGATCCACCCGACCTATTAGGACTTCCCACCTAGTCGCAACTAGAACTTTTTGCCCCTCGGTCCACCCGATCTACTAGGACTTCTCACCTAGTGTCTGGTCCTCTTGATTCAGACACGGGAATACCCACTTCCTTTGTTTTAAGGTTCAAACTACATGGTTAGATCTAGATCATGACTCATCCGTCGGTTAGTCCGGTGAAGAGCGGTCTCGCTATGATACCACTTGTTAATACCGATGGAATCAAAATATCTCCACAATGGTATGATATTATCCACTTTGGGCCTAAGCCCTCATGACTTTGTTCTTGGGCTTTCCCCAAAAGGCCTCATGCCAATGGAGATACTTTCTATCTTTTTAACCCCAGATCTTTTCCATGTACTTTAGATGTGAGACTATGTTTGCACCCTTGCAACCCAACACTTGCAACCTAAAGTGTTTCATGTGCATGTTGCACATATAAGGGTGCTTCTATTGGGTGAAGTACATGTTAGTGGGTGTTAGTGGGAGTCTGTATTTAAATTTGGCATTTTGTTGCTCTATGTAATGAACACTATATATATATATATATATATTCATTTTTCGTGTACAATTTCTTGTTTGTTCCAATAGTAATGGAATTATCACTCCGAAATAAAGATATTATAATTTACTAATGTAGTTTAACATTTTATGTAGTAAATATTATATGGACTCTAGTTTAAGTCATAAAGAATAGGTCATGGTTTGCAATTGCAGTTTAGCTTAAGGCATTTGTAAACATGATTTGTTCATTAGGAGGATCTGTTGAGAATGTACATGTGTAGATCATTTTTTATGCAATTCTCTACTGCACATCCACATTAGATATATGTCATCAATGAAGTTAGTATTGTGATTACTGTGAGACTTGTTATAGTTATAGTAGCTATGACTCCTTTAGTACTTGTTGATGGAATTAATGGACTAGATTATTTAAGGGATATTTTTCTCATAAAGATTGGCATTGTTACATGTAACTAAGGAATATATTGTGTTATGTTACCTTCACATGTAGCTCAAGTGAGAGATTATTGGATATTTTTTTATATATATCAGATAACCAGTTAATGAGCTTACTGTGAATTTATAACCCATTATTTTTGGATGTGGATATTAAATGTGTAGACCCGTTTACCTTAAACCCGCCATTCGTTATCACTAATGGGTTGATAACTGATAGAGGGTATCATACTATATATAGGGTGTGATCCCTACATGGTTAGGGAGAATTTTTGATTCATGATTCCTTGCTTCCCCATTCCTTGAGGATATACGGTGCCGAAGTTCTAACCCCTATGGAAGATCATGCTTTGATTTTCAACTTTAAATTTTAGGGATAGAACAGAGACAATTTTGGTAAATAGACAAAATCTAAGTGAGTTACAGTTAACTAGATACTTAACAATGAGGTGAAGTCCTAACATGTTATGGAAGATTGAATGTTAGCTAGACATGAGAAGGGAAGTCCTTACAGACCGTGGAGGATTGGATCTCAGGCATGCGTTTGAAGTCCTAATAGATCAAGGAAAATTGGATATTAGTATGGTTGCAAACGAATCGAGCTTGTTCACGAGCTTTTTGAGCTGACTCAAAAAATATTTGATTCATATTCAAAATTATCAAATTTGAGCCGAACTCAAATATGTTTGATAATTTTTTGAGCTAAATTCAAACTCATAATATTTTATTCAATTGTTCATGATATTTTGAACCAAGCTTGAGCCAAAATTATTTATCTTTTCAAGATTTGAAACAAATTTGAATATTATACATGCATTTCAAGCTCGAACTCAAATATCAATATTTTCATATTATTCAGCTCAATTTGGTTTGTTTGCAGCCCTAGATATTAGGAATGAGAAGGGAAGTCCTGACAAGTCAAGAAGGATAGGATGATTAGCAATGATGAAGTCTTGATAGGTCAAGGTTAACCTTATATTAGGTAGAAGAAGTCCTAGTAGGTTGGAGTCAATCGAATATTAAGAAAGGGTAGGGTTTTACTTTGGTAAGACTTTAGTTAACTGATATAGGATTATCAATCAATTGATGAACTTGAAATTATGAATTTGAGATTTTGGGCAGGGTTGTGATATGATCAATCGATTATTGTCTATAATCAACTGATACATTAGTCAAGTTGTGTACTCAATTGATGGCACTACAAAACACACAAAAGGTTTTGTAGCTGATTCGAGAAATCAACTAAAGAGTAGCAGGCGACTGATCGGGTGAAGATCAGTTGACTGTTAACGTGAATGCTAAGCTTGATGGAGTTGTTAAGCAAACAACGCAGAGCAACGTTAGAACTGCAGCATAATAGTTGACTGCAGAGGAGCAATAAGTCGATTGATAGGTAGATTTCAATCATGAATAACAACCCAATAAAAGAGGATTTTATAGAGATTTTGATGTGTCAATTCTTGGAAGGTTTATCTACGAGTGCTGCTACATTTCAGACCTTCAGGGAGTAATCTAAAGCTACAACGTGAGCATTGTAAAAAATTCTAATGAAAATAGTTTATTTGTTGAATTGAGAAAGACGAGAGAGGGGGTGAATCTCGTATTTAAAAACTTTTCTTTTTGAAAACCTTTTCGAAATCAAAGATCATAGCAGAAAATAAGAATAACATATAAAGTATTTACTTAGTTCACAATCTTTGTTCAATTTCTACTCCAAGACCTATAATCTGATATAGACTACCTCATTTGGCAAATCTCTAAAATCCTCCTTCTAAAGAACTTTCTGAAAGGAGGGTATGATTACAAGAAGTAGGAGATTGGTAAATGTTTATACAATTCTCCTAATAAAAGAATGCTATAAATGAAATAATACCGACAACAAAAGATGCAACTTTAACGTAGGTTGTTTGAGACTTGTATAGCTTGCTCGGACAGTGAAATTAGCACAGAGATCGAGGAGTTGAAAGCTTGAGATGGATGTCTACCTTGGAATTCAAACCTACTTTTATAGGCCTTCTTTGGTCACTTGGAGAGGCTTCTATGCGACTCTAGCTTGCTCATCGATTTGAAAATTCAACCTACTAATTTGAAAGTTTGACCTCTCTGGTCGCTTGGATAGCCTGCCGGACGACTCCAATGAGGCCTTATCTGATGTAGTTCTGGCATCTTTTTGCTTTAGGCACTAGAACCGATCCGGTCTCTGAATCTCCGGTGACTTGGATTCCCTTTTAGTCGCCTCGGATCCGACTTGCCAAAATTACTCTCTGATTGCCTGAATCACTTTCCAGTCGCTTGAATTTCTACAAAATTGTGTTAGCTCACAAACAATATACTATCATTTGAAAGTTATCCAATTGTTTGATCTTGACTTAAAAACCTTCGTTGGTTTCTTCGGTCAGATAATGTCTAAGATTGTCCCAATTGGGGCATGTCCTCACTGTCTTCCAGAATGAAAGACCTCTTTAGGACTTACCTTACTTACCTGTCAAACATCCAATACAGCTAACCTATTTGAACTTTTTTTGTTTAGTGTCTAATCAACCCAATCCATTAAGACTTTCCTATAATATTGAATTAGTACAATAGCAATAATAGTAATGAAAAATAGTGTTAGTAATATTGTACTTTAGTGTACCAAATTCCATTAGTTTGGTTGATTGTGTGTGGTCTACTGAAAATCTTATTTCGGTCAACTTATTTGGAGTTCACTCTTCTAAGACTTCTTACTACCTAAGGTTTACTCTCCTAGGATTTTCACTTTTCTTAGAGTTCACTCCTCTAAGACTTCTCACAACTTAATGTTCACTCCCTTAGAATTTTCCTTTGTTTGGAGTTTACTCTTCTAAGACTTCTTACTATCTAAAGTTCACTCCCTAAGGATTTTTCCTTTGCTTAGAGTTCACTCCTCTAAAACTTCTCACTACCTAAGATTCACTTCCTTAAAATTTTTCCCCTTACTTTGAGTTCACTTTTCCAAGACTTTTCACTAACATTATTTATGTTGTATTTATTTTCATCTTTATTTTTGTATTTGATTTTTATTGCTTGTAAGAATAGATGTTTGTATGAGGTTTCTTTGTCTTTAGAAGGTGTCCGACAAAGAGAAAAAAATAGTGATGATAGCACTAGGACTCTAAGCTGTTGAATAGGAATCGGAGGTTTCAAATCATGTAAAATTGAGGTGTTATATTCTTGTATTCTATTTTATATTTATTTCTTTTTTTCACTTCATATTAATCTTTTATAAATGAGCACATGATTAACTAATAAAAAATAAAGTGAATCATTATTCACCCTCTCTATCTACATCAACAAGTCCTTACAGATATGATTCACGCCTTCTTCTAATCTCCATATTGAAATCCTAGGGAATAGCATCAATTCCATGTCTTTGACAGTTACTCAATATACTCCACCCTATCCGAAAAAATTAGTAAACAAAGTATATCGACCTAACATAATAATCATTGCTCTTTTGAGATGGAGACAAGCAATATTGAAGAGGAAGCGTAGCGATATGAGACTGCCTCCTTTGGAGGAGTGGCAAGCTTCGTCTTCTATTATTGCTAGAATGGCTACTCAATCTCCAATTACATGGTTAGGTAAAGGAATTTGTGCCAAATATCCATGTTGCAAAATGTGATAATGCCTGCCCCAAAGCCTTGTGCCAAATATCCATGTGACTGATAAGGCAAGAGATATTACAATGTAAGTTGTGCATCACTCTTTGACAAATTTAGGTTATCCCAACCCCAGCATGTTCTCCGCTCACCTATCCACATCGGCATCCTTAATTACCCATTTGTATGTCATCCCCACTCCTTCCGTGTTAAAGAAAAGCTCTTGCAGCAAGGTCACTATTTTGGATGCTCTTCACAACTTTCTGTTCAGAAGGATCTCTCTTGAACTTGCCTTACTTGCCTGACCAAATGCCCGATTCTGTTAATCCATTTGGATTTTCTCTATTTAGCATCCGATCTTTTGATTCACTAGGATTTTCTTCTACTTGATGTCCAGTATTACTGACTCACCAAGTGTTTCTTGGTAGATGTCTAGTTCATTAATCCATCTGGTCGTCCTTTACTGAGTGCCCGATTCACTTGATCCATAAAAGTTTTTCTACCTAGTGTTCGATCTTTTTGATTCATTAGGACTTTCCCTGTTAAATTACATACACACTCAACACCCATATCAGATCTTAAAATTTAACTTTAAACTCTTTGTCATCATCAAAATACAAATTTGATTGGTACTTCTTGCACTACTGCAGCAAAAAGGTAAAATCCGTCACCCCAGCGGTACCACATAGTCGGTTCCACGACTATCTGTGAAGAGATAAATCGGAAAACTGCAGTTGACTACTATAAGGGGAGAGCATTACTTTGGTTTCGTCGAGATTGGATCCTTATCTACTGCAGCAAGTTTGTCCCGCAGTAGCCAACTCAACCATGCCCAGGAGTAGTGCTACTTGCACTAATACTTTCCTTTATGAGACATTATATGGTACATGATCTTCTGTCATCCTCACTTGCACTTGCAATCATTTCCTTTTACCTCTAGGTTTATAGACTTAGGGGATGACTCAATTTAAACCCTAAACTTTGAATATTAAATCCTTAAACTCTATTGGATTTCTATTTCAAATTAGATCACGATCCCCTTATATTGTAAGGAGCTTGTCCCTTATATAGGAACAGAACTCTTCAAATCATGACACATGAATCCCTCGAAATAGAAATGAAGATTCTCTCGTATTATGTTAGGTCTTTTGATAATTGTTGATCAAGAGTGAGCCTGTGTTCAATGTGCGTTCATTCAATCCAACCACTTGAATGATACAACGTGAAAAATGAGACATGTGTGCCAAGGGCGAAAAGAAAGGAAGTTTGATAGGTCTGTGCACCTTTACATGGAAAAGAGGACCATTTTATCTCCATATCTCAATCGCTCTCGAAGTTGTTTTTATCAGATTTCTCGTGCGCTTTCCACAAGTTCATCAAATAGGGCCTTAAACACAGTTTCTGCAAACAGTAAGAATCATGATAATGCAGAACTAGTTCGATGATTGATTTTGGACAGTTCTTGAGTAGAGAAATGTACTAAGTTAGGTTGGATTGTATCTCGTTATTTAATCGGCTTATAACATATGAATTTATATTATTATAAAATAAATTTATTAAATGATCTAATTAAAATTAATTATGAGTATGTATTATTGAATATGTATTATACATAGGATTGAATAATTTAAAATATCTCTATTCGTGCCTTAATTATTAAAAAATAAAAAATCTGTCTTTTCATCCTTTCTCCCATTTCATCTCTCGTTCAGCTAATAAAACAGTCCATGCTTTATCCATTGGCATGTGTGGGAGAGTGTCAGCGCGGTAGTGTACGCTGATTCACGTGTGCAAGGACCTAGTGGATTTAAGATGTTCCCTAGCCTCTTCCTTAATAACGAACAATGAATCGACAGAAATTAGTGCCTTTATTTTTTTTATGTTAATTTAATAAACGATAATGAAATGTTCAAAGTCCAGCCCCTAAGGTTCAGAATATCCTAAAGACTAGAATTTTCAAAGACATACCGTATAAACATCTCTCCTCTTTTCTCTCTCAATTTGTATGACAATTATTCTTATTTAAATCGAACCAATCAAGATAAAAAAATAAAAATTTAATTATATTATCAAAGATTTTCATATAAAAGATATTAATGACTCAAATTATTTTTTAATGAAGAAATACGATCTTTACACTCATTTGATACAACTCTAAATCATAATAAATCATAAGTGTTAATTATTGAAAGAGTATTTCATCGAAATAGATGAGAAAGTCTCCTTATAATTAATGTTCTTTTTCTGAGTGAATCCCTTGGCAATAAAGTGAACTTTATACTTTTCGACATTGTCACGTGAATTTTGTTTGATTTTAAATATTCATTTACAATCAATTGGTTTCACGCCTTTAGGAAATTCGATAAGTTCCCAAACACCGTTATCTGTTACAAACTTCATCTTTTCCTTCATGACATTGATCCACCTAGTGAGATTAGAGCATTATTTGACTTCTTAGAAAGAGACAAGATCACTTTCCAATCCAATATCAAAATCATGCTTTTGGAGATAAACAATATATATCAGATAACCAGTTAATGAGCTTACTGTGAATTTATAACCCACTATTTTTGGATGTGGATATTATAATGTGTAGACCCGTTTACCTTAAACCCGCCATTCGTTATCACTAATGGGTTGATAACTGATAGAGGGTATCATACTATATATAGGGTGTGATCCCTACAGGGTTAGGGAGAATTTTTGATTCATGATTCCTTGCTTCCCCATTCCTTGAGGATATACGGTGCCGAAGTTCTAACCCCTACGGAAGATCATGCTTTGATTTTCAACTTTAAATTTTAGGGATAGCACAGAGACAATTTTGGTAAATAGACAAAATCTAAGTGAGTTACAGTTAACTAGATACTTAACAATGAGGTGAAGTCCTAACATGTTATGGAAGATTGAATGTTAGCTAGACATGAGAAGGGAAGTCCTTACAGACCGTGGAGGATTGGATCTCAGGCATGCGTTTGAAGTCCTAATAGATCAAGGAAAATTGGATATTAGTATGGTTGCAAACGAATCGAGCTTGTTCACGAGCTTTTTGAGCTGACTCAAAAAATATTTGATTCATATTCAAAATTATCAAATTTGAGCCGAACTCAAATATGTTTGATAATTCTTTTCGAGCTAAATTCAAACTCATAATATTTTATTCAATTGTTCATGATATTTTGAACCAAGCTTGAGCCAAAATTATTTATCTTTTCAAGATTTGAAACAAATTTGAATATTATACATGCATTTCAAGCTCGAACTCAAATATCAATATTTTCATATTATTCAGCTCAATTTGGTTTGTTTGCAGCCCTAATATTAGGAATGAGAAGGGAAGTCCTGACAAGTCAAGAAGGATAGGATGATTAGCAATGATGAAGTCTTGATAGGTCAAGGTTAACCTTATATTAGGTAGAAGAAGTCCTAGTAGGTTGGAGTCAATCGAATATTAAGAAAGGGTAGGGTTTTACTTTGGTAAGACTTTAGTTAACTGATATAGGATTATCAATCAATTGATGAACTTGAAATTATGAATTTGAGATTTTGGGCAGGTGTTCTGGTGATATGATCAATCGATTATTGTCTATAATCAACTGATACATTAGTCAAGTTGTGTACTCAATTGATGGCACTACAAAACACACAAAAGGTTTTGTAGCTGATTCAAGAAATCAACTAAAGAGTAGCAGGCGACTGATCGGGTGAAGATCAGTTGACTGTTAACGTGAATGCTAAGCTTGATGGAGTTGTTAAGCAAACAACGCAGAGCAACGTTAGAACTGCAGCATAATAGTTGACTGCAGAGGAGCAATAAGTCGATTGATAGGTAGATTTCAATCATGAATAACAACCCAATAAAAGAGGATTTTATAGAGATTTTGATGTGTCAATTCTTGGAAGGTTTATCTACGAGTGCTGCTACATTTCAGACCTTCAGGGAGTAATCTAAAGCTACAACGTGAGCATAGTAAAAAATTCTAATGAAAATAGTTTATTTGTTGAATTGAGAAAGACGCGGGGGTGAATCTCGTATTTAAAAACTTTTCTTTTTGAAAACCTTTTCGAAATCAAAGATCATAGCAGAAAATAAGAATAACATATAAAGTATTTACTTAGTTCACAATCTTCGTTCAATTTCTACTCCAAGACCTATAATCTGATATAGACTATCTCATTTGGCAAATCTCTAAAATCCTCCTTCTAAAGAACTTTCTGAAAGAAGGGTATGATTACAAGAAGTAGGAGATTGTAATACTTATACAATTCTCCTATAAAAGAATGCTATAAATGAAATAATACCGACAACAAAAGATGCAGCTTTAACGTAGGTTGTCTGAGACTTGTATAGCTTGCTCGGACAGTGAAATTAGCATAGAGATCGAGGAGTTGAAAGCTTGAGATGGATGTCTACCTTGGAATTCAAACCTACTTTTATAGGCCTTCTTTGGTCACTTGGAGAGGCTTCATTGCGACTCTAGCTTGCTCATCGATTTGAAAATTCAACCTACTAATTTGAAAGTTTGACCTCTCCTCGCGCTTGGATAGCCTGCCGGACGACTCCAATGAGGCCTTATCTGATGTAGTTCTGGCATCTTTTTGCTTTAGGCACTAGAACCGATCCGGTCTCTCGAATCTCCAGTGACTTGGATTCCCTTTTAGTCGCCTCGGATCCGACTTGCCAAAATTATTCTCTGATTGCCTGAATCACTTTCCAGTCGCCTGAATTTCTACAAAATCGTGTTAGCTCACAAACAATATACTATCATTTGAAACTTATCCAATTGTTTGATCTTGACTTAAAAACCTTCGTTGGTTTCTTCGGTCAGATAATGTCTAAGATTGTCCCAATTGGGGCATGTCCTCACTGTCTTCCAAAATGAAAGACCTCTTTAGGACTTACCTTACTTACCTGTCAAACATCCAATACAGCTGACCTATTTGAACTTCTTTTGCTTAGTGTCTAATTTGAACTTCTTTTGCTTAGTGTCTAATCAACCCAATCCATTAAGACTTTCCTATAATATTGAATTAGTACAATAGCAATAATAGTAATGAAAAATAGTGTTAGTAATATTGTACTTTAGTTTACCAAATTCCATTAGTTTGGTTGATTGTGTGCAGTCTACTGAAAATCTTATTTCAGTCACACTTATTTGGAGTTCACTCCTCTAAGACTTTTTACTACCTAAGGTTTACTCTCCTAGGATTTTTACTTTTCTTAGAGTTCACTCCTCTAAGACTTCTCACAACTTAATGTTCACTCTTTTAGAATTTTCCTTTGTTTGGAATTTACTCTTCTAAGACTTTTTACTATCTAAAGTTCACTCCCTAATGATTTTTCCTTTGCTTAGAGTTCACTCCTCTAAAATTTCTCACTACCTAAGATTCACTCCCTTAAAATTTTTCCCATACTTTGAGTTCACTTTTCCAAGACTTTTCACTTGAATAGGTCAAACTTTGACCATACTCTATCTAAACATATTGTCTAACAAATATCAAAATCCTAGAGTTCGATTGCACTAACATTATTTATGTTGTATTTATTTTCATCTTTATCTTTGTATTTGATTTTTATTGCTTGTAAGAATAGATGTTTGTATGAGGTTTCTCTGTCTTTAGAAGGTGTCCGACAAGGAGAAAAAAATAGTGATGATACCACTAGGACTCTAAGCTGTTGAATAGGAATCGGAGGTTTTAAATCATGTAAAATTGAGATGTTATATGCTTATATTCTATTTTATATTTATTTCTTTTTTTTCACTTCATATTAATCTTTTATAAATGAGCACATGATTAACTAATAAAAAATAAAGTGAATCATTATTCACCCACTCTATCTACATCAACAAGTCCTTACAGATATGATTCGCGCCTTCTTCTAATCTCCATATTGAAATCCTAGGGAATAGCATCAATTCCATGTCTTTGACAGTTACTCAATATACTCCACCCTATCCGAAAAAATTAGTAAACAAAGTATATCGACCTAACATAATAATCATTGCTCTTTTGAGATGGAGACAAGCAATATTGAAGAGGAAGCGTAGCGATATGAGACTGCCTCCTTTGGAGGAGTGGCAAGCTTCGTCTTCTATTATTGCTAGAATGGCTACTCAATCTCCAATTACATGGTTAGGTAAAGGAATTTGTGCCAAATATCCATGTTGCAAAATGTGATAATGCCTGCCCCAAAGCCTTGTGCCAAATATCCATGTGACTGATAAGGCAAGAGATATTACAATGTAAGTTGTGCATCACTCTTTGACAAATTTAGGTTATCCCAACCCCAGCATGCTCTCCGCTCACCTATCCACATTGGCATCCTTAATTACCCATTTGTATGTCATCCCCACTCCTTCCATGTTAAAGAAAAGCTCTTGCGGCAAGGTCACTATTTTGGATGCTCTTCACAACTTTCTGTTCAAAAGCACCTCTCTTGAACTTGTCTTACTTGCATGACCAAATGCCCGATTCTGTTAATCCATTTGGATTTTCTCTATTTAGCATCCGATCTTTTGATTCACTAGGATTTTCTTCTACTTGATGTCCAGTACTACTGACTCACCAAGTGTTTCTTGGTAGATGTCTAGTTCGTTAATCCATCTGGTCGTCCTTTACTGAGTGTCCGATTCACTTGATCCATAAAAATTTTTCTACCTAGTGTCCGATCCTTCTGATTCATTAGGACTTTCCCCGTTAAATTACATACACACTCAACACCCATATCAGATCTTAAAATTTAACTTTAAACTCTTTGTCATGATCAAAATACAAATTTGATTAGTACTTCTTGCACTACTGCAGCAAAAAGGTAGAATCTGCCACTCCAGCGGTTCCACACAGTCGGTTCCACGACTATCTGTGAAGAGATAAATCGGGAAACTGCAGTTGACTACTATAGGGGAGAGCATTACTTTGGTTTCGTCGAGATTCGACTCTTATCCATTGTAGCAAGTTTGTCCCGCAGTAGCCAACTCAACCATGCCCAGGAGTAGTGCTACTTGCACCAATACTTTCCTTTATGAGACATTATATGGTACATGATCTTCTGTCATCCTCACTTGCACTTGCAATCATTTCCTTTTACCTCTAGGTTTATAGAATTAGGGGATGACTCAATTTAAACCCTAAACTTTGAATATTAAATCCTTAAACTCTATTGGATTTCTATTTCAAATTAGATCACGATCCCTTTATATTGTAAGGAGCTTGTCCCTTATATAGGAACAGAGCTCTTCAAATCATGACACATGAATCCCTCGAAATAGAAATGAAGATTCTCTCGTATTATGTTAGGTCTTTTGATAATTGTTGATCAAGAGTGAGCCTGTGTTCAATGTGCGTTCATTCAATCCAACCACTTGAATGATACAACGTGAAAAATGAGACATGTATGCCAAGGGAGAAAAGAAAGGAAGTTGGATAGGTCTGTGCACCTTTACATGGAAAAGAGGACCATTTTATCTCCATATCTCAATCGCTCTCGAAGTTGTTTTTATCAGATTTCTCGTGCGCTTTCCACAAGTTCATCAAATAGGGCCTTAAACACAGTTTCTGCAAACAGTAAGAATCATGATAATGCAGAACTAGTTCGATGATTGATTTTGGACAGTTCTTGAGTAGAGAAATGTACTAAGTTAGGTTGGATTGTATCTCGTTATTTAATCGGCTTATAACATATGAATTTATATTATTATAAAATAAATTTATTCAATGATCTAATTAAAATTAATTATGAGTATGTATTATTGAATATGTATTATACATAGGATTGAATAATTTAAAATATCTCTATTCGTGCCTTAATTATTAAAAAATAAAAAACCTGTCTTTTCATCCTTTCTCCCATTTCATCTCTCGTTCAGCTAATAAAACAGTCCATGCTTTATCCATTGGCATGTGTGGGAGAGTGTCAGCGCGGTAGTGTACGCTGATTCACGTGTGCAAGGACCTAGTGGATTTAAGATGTTCCCTAGCCTCTTCCTTAATAACGAACAATGAATCGACAGAAATTAGTGCCTTTATTTTTTTTGATGTTAATTTAATAAACGACAATGAAATGTTCAAAGTTCAGCCCCTAAATTTCAGAATGTCCTAAAGACTAGAATTTTCAAAGACATACCGTATAAATATCTCTCCTCTTTTCTCTCTCAATTTGTATGACAATTACTCTTATTTAAATCGAATCAATCACGATAAAAAAAATTTAATTATATTAATAAAGATTTTTATATAAAAGATATTAATGACTCAAATTATTTTTTAATGAAAAAATACGATCTTTACACTCATTTGATACAACTCTAAATCATAATAAGTCACAAGTGTCATAATTATCTTGAAAGAGTATTTCGTCGAAATAGATGAGAAAGTCTCATTATAATTAATGTTTTTTTCTGAGTGAATCCCTTGGCAACAAAGTGAATTTTATACTTTTCGACATTGTCACGTGAATCTCGTTTGATTTTAAATATTCATTTACAACCAATTGGTTTCACGCCTTTAGGAAATTCGATAAGTTCCCAAACACCGTTATCTGTTACAAACTTCATCTTTTCCTTCATGACTTCGATTCACCTAGTGAGATTAGAGCATTATTTGACTTCTTAGAAAGAGACAAGATCACATTCCAATCCAGTATCAAAATCATGCTCTTGGATATAAACATATATATTAACTATAAGTTGTTGCTCTTCTTTCCTTGTTGGATCTCCTTAAAGACACTTGTACTTGAGGAGGTTAGAATATCTACTCAACAATTGAAGGTAATGTTGAGTTCCTATGCAAAAATCAATATAAAACACAACGGAAGAGGAACCCACTAGAGATCCATACGAATTCTAGATTAATTGTTTGTATAGATAGATATCTCTTGGTGCGTAAAACCTTTGCGGATCTAAAGAGTGTAGTTGATCTTAGTGTGATTAATATGTTCATGCCTGTATGGTATTCACACGAGCACAGTCGTTGCCCATCTCACATGCATAATTGGAGAATCACGTAACCTACGTAGTGCTAGTTACTATTTATAATTGAGATCGAACCCTAACTTTTAGGGTTGACACGATCTATCATATAAGATTGTGTTTGAAAAACATTCAACATTCAAGTATGATCTAATAAGACATTTTCATGCATATCCAAAATACAAACGAAAATACAAACATGGGTAATAAAATCATGGGCTTTATTAAAACGTAAATCCATATTAGTTTAATCCATTAATGATGTGCGTAGGATATATATATATTTCTGATGTTTACATTGCATGTCTTTCTACATTTCATGATTATTTCTTATGTTTGTCACATCCTTTGCTTACACATTAGGCGTGTTTTCTCTATTTCCTAGTTCGGAGGTCTGCTCTTGTTTTTATGCTTTTGCAGGATGGAAATGGAGCGGAGAAGGTGAAACGGAAGATTAACCAAAGACAAGACAAGACAGGGCCGTGCCTTCAAGGCACGGCTGTGTCTCAGACCCCAAGGGGCCGTGCCCTTAGGGCATGGCCATGCCTCAGCCACAGAGCAGCATTTTCCCACGGTCGTGCCCAACAGGCACGACCATACCTTTACCCGTGTCTACACAGAGCAGCACCTTCACATGGCCGTGCCCACCAAGCACGACTTTGCCTTCATTTTGCAATCCAACAGAGAAGCACCAGCCCATGGCCGTGCCCTCCAGGCACGACCGTGCCTCTACCCGTGCTGCACCAACAGAGAGTCGACTGTCTATGGTCGTGCCCATCAGGCATGGCCGTGTCTCCGACCATAGAAGAGGGTTTGTGTCTGGTCGTGCCTATCAGGCACGGTCGTGCCTGCCTCCATGCTGCATCATGGCATGGCCGTGCCCAATTTTTCAGGAGCCACCAGCCCCTGGCCATGCCTACCAGGCACGGCCGTGTGACGGGGCCGTGCCAGCTATGTGCCCTGGGCCGTGTGGCTAAACACGGCCGTGTGGCGAAGGGTAAATAATGGGGGCATATAAATACCCCCCTAAATTGCCCTAAAAAGGGGGAGAGACCTTGGGAGTGAAAAGGAGCCACCGAAAACGCCATTCGGAGCAAGAATCGACGATCCATCCGTCCTTTTAGAGCTACTCCGCCGCATCCATCCACCGTCGACGAGGAGCTAGCAAGGCGAAGAAGAAGATATTCATTGATAAGTTTTATTTCCTTTCTTTAGGATCTAAAATGTATTTCTTCAACTCTTCTTTGTATTGTATCCCCTCCGTCATGGAGTAGAGCCTTAGATTCTAGGATGTAGGAGGAATCGAGGTGTATTATGGATGATTGATACTATGGATTTGTATTTACCATGTTCTATGATTTATTTGTGCATTTTACTTTATGGATGTTGTGCTTTGTGCTTATTGGATGATATGATTATGATTTGGTACAAATCTATGAGGATGAGGATAAATTGTGGTTTAAAGAAATCATAGGATTGTATGACCGGGGTGCCTTGTGACAGAAGGTGAACCTTTAACCGGACTTTCCGAGGAAATTCTTAAATTACAATGAATTTTTATAAGAGATAGCTAACAATTATTGATTGTTAGGAAGAAGTCCTTAATTGGATACCCGGTGACAGGGGGTAGGACACTAGTAGTGTTGGTGCCCCGGTTAGTTTTGATGTGATCAACCAGATTAAGTTAGGTCCTGCGTTATTCTAATCCATTTGCTAAGTGTGCAGGAACTTAGGTACGGAGGAAGTCAAGCGTAAGACGTAGCGAACGAGAAGGGTTGCGCGGGGAAGTGAGCCGACGGGCTCAGTGCAATCCGAGAGACGCGAAAGCTACGGAAGAGTACACCGGTGGAGCGAGAAGGACGTGCGTGGCGTCCGAGGGACGAGAAGCCGGGAGGGAAGCACGCTTGAGGGGCGAAAGGCCAGAGTCGGGTTCGGGTGAGCCTAACTCTGGTTGGCCAGAAATCACACAGAAGATCCACCTACAAAAAGTCAACTAAGTTGACTTTGACCAAGTCAACATTTGACTTGGACCAGGCTTGACCAAGTTGGAAGTTTGCATGTGCATTGGAGACTTTTTGCATGGCTTAATTGGAGATAAAAAAAAGCATTGCATGGTATAATTGGAGAAACAACATGGCTTGCATGGCTTAAGGGAGAAATTAACGTTGCATTACATGGCTGAACGTTGGAGAGGTTAAGATGGCTGAACGTTGGAGAGGTTAAGATTGGAGACTCTTCATCTAAGAAAAAGGATAAAGTTTATCCTTTTATCAAATCAATGTTCAAGATTTAAGGTTATCTCCAATCAATGATTAGGATCGCATCAACGGATCAACGACCAAGAGAAAGTTCATCTACGATTAATGATCCAGATATATTCTCTTAGGTTATAAATAAGACTAAGAGTTCTAGAAGTAAAATCACCAATTACTTTTGTAATCTTCTCTCTAAGTCTGTGTGCTACAATTGTAAAGGCTTCTCCGCCTAAAGGAGTTTTTTTATTGAACGTTAATTGCCTTGGAAGCAACGATCCAGTTGCAATCAAGTTTTTCTTAAAGACGAGTGCTAATTCTCTTAACTGTCTATTCAGCCCCCTCTAGCCGGTCCAACCCGATCCTACAAGTAGTATGCTGAAGTGCTCAGTGACAGCGGGAGAGCTATAACCAGGCTATCTGGGGTCATCTCAAACTAACAATCGTAACGTTAGAGGATTAGTGATTTATTCTGAGGAAACCTGAAGAGGTCTAATTGGATATTTTGGTTAGAGTCTCTACAAATGTATGAATATTGAGGAATGGTAGGGAGTCCATAGCCAATCAAACATAATCTCGAGGAATCCGAAGTCCTAGGATCGCTTTCCCAAATCCTGTCACTAGTTGATTTTACTTCGGTTGAGGTTTAGGTACTCAACTACACTCTCACTTTCCCCAATCTCAACCCAATTACATGATCTCTCCACTCTTCTTGTGATTGTTTAGTGATAGATTTCTCGGTCCCTGTGGTTCGATATCTTTTATTACTTGGAGGCCGACATTTCGTATACCTGCGAACAAAAGATGCACTAAGATCTTGCCTAGTGTTTCGATGTTTGACAATACACCTAAGTCTGGTCAGTTTGACCAAGGGTTGATCCAAACAGGACTTGATGTTTGGATGTGTGGAAGTGAGCAAGAAGACCTAGTCGGTTAGACTAGGCAGTGGAAGTCCTGATCTGGACGATCAGGCAAGGGAAGTCCTGGTGAGTGAAGCTGGGCAAGGGAAAGTCCTAGTTGTAGGCTAGGCAAAGGGAAGTCCTGATTTGGAGGATCAGGCGGAAGTCTTGGCAGAGTCAAAGTGCACCAGGTGAAGTCTGGGCTGGTCTAGGTGACCGAGTCGCAGCAGAAGTCTGGGCTGGTCTAGGTGACTCTGGGCTGGTCTAGGCTGGTCTGGGTGACCGAGTCGCAGCAGAAGTCTGGGTTGGTTAGAGAGAACCGAACCGCAGCAAAAATCCTGGGGGGCTAGGACAGAGCCGAGCACAAGTCCAACAAGTCTGGAGGACTTGGTTGGCATGAATTCTCCAGAATGGAGTGGGTCAGGCTAACCCAAGATTTCGGTAGAAATCTGAAGTTAGACCCACTAGGTAAGACTTTAGGTCGTTGTATTTGCTTGCTTGTATGCTTGTCTTGCAGGAACCAGGAGCTGGAAGCAAGAGGGAAAAGCAGAGGTGAAGCAAGTAAAGTCAACGCAAAGTCAAGCTCAAAGTCAACTCTGGTCAAACCTGGGTTGAGTCGACTCAGATCGGATTTTGAGTCGACTTTGACTCAGATCGGATTTTGAGTCGACTCAGGCTGACGCAGAGTCAAGACTTATCGAACTCGGCACTGGGGTCGACTCAGATCGGGTTTTGAGTCGACTCAGGCTGACGCAGAGTCAAGAAGTTATCGCCGCTGACGCCACACAAGCTGGAGTCGACCCAGGAGTCAAGATGAGTCGACTCAGAGAGGAAATCGGCGAACGGGATAAAGTTTGATCTGCCACGCAGGCTGGAGTCGACCCAGATGGGCATCTGAGTCGACTCAGGCGGGCTATAAAAGAAGCCTTCGAGCAGCAGCCAGAAATCAACAATTCTAACATCCGCCTTCCAACCAGAACTGCTACCGAACGCGAACGAGACCAGGCACGTGCTACCGGGGAAGATCCAGGAGGAGTACGCGGTGCTCGGACTTCCGGATCGGCGGCAAATTGTTTGGTTTTTTATTTCTTACTTGTCCTTTCTATTATCATTTACTTGTATTGCTTATTGGACTGTAAGACGGGTTGCTCCGCCTCCGAACACGGTTCGGAAAGGAGACCATTAGTGGACGGGCGCCTCCCGTGATTAGGCCTTGGACGTACTAACCCTGGGGGGTTAGGAACCAAGTAAATCCCGCGGGTCATTCTGTGTTATTTAATATTTCCGCTGCTTAGTAGTTTGACAGATAAACGAACGATTTTTAAGAAAAAGCGACACGCGCTATTCACCCCCCCTCTAGCGCGTGTATCGATCCTACCAGGGATGTGTACCGCACCATAGGTTTTCCTTCAATTAAAAATCCTTCATGATCATTTAAATTGTTTGGGTAACTTGGGGACATCTCACACAAACTATAAGGTTTAACAAAATATTTTTGTATTGCTAGAAATGGGGTGAGATGCTAGGATCAACCAAATTATTCAAAATGTATCATACATCCCTTGAATAATGAGGTTGATGATATATCAATCAAGTATGGGGAATACCAATGTACAATTGATGTGCATTTGGTTTCTAAATCATACTTGTACATTCCGGTCAAGAAAACTTGGTTGGAATCCTATTAGAATTCTATTGTTCAAATTTATTGATTGATTCTTGTGTTTGTTTCTATGTTTGACTTTCGTTGACCTGGCACGAGAAATCGATTATGGTTGGATGTTTCTTTGATTTGGCACGCACGAATTTGCCTTTGGAAGATCCCTTGGACCATAGATTGATAGAAGGACTTAGGGATTCATGACTTGGATTGAGTTTATGAAACTTGACACAAATTGATACTGAAAACTGAAATTGAATTTGGCACATATGGTTTCATGACCTTGGTACTGAACTAGTTAATGGGTTGAGCTTGGCACGCTAGAAATTATAGTTTCTGAAACTGATGAGAATGCTAAACTAGATTCCAACCTTTTGTAACTTGAGAACTGAACTTGGATTCAATCTTCTGAAGTTGGCACACTGAACATGACATAACTGATAGGTTTGCACAATAAATTAGGGTTTAGGGTTCCTGATAATTTAATTGAATAAGATTGCTCATGACTTAGGACTCATGGTTATCAGAAATCTGGTTTCAGAAACTGATACTCAACTTGGCACACTGATGGCACACTGATGTGTTTCTGAGAATCTTAAACCCAAATCACAAACCTGGCACACACCAAGTGAGTGTGGCAATTGGCACACAAGAGTTGAGTTTGGCACACAAATAGGATGGGTTTAAGGAAGTTTCAGTTTCTGATTGTTATCAGAAACTTCATGTTTCAGAAAACCTGATACGGTTTCAGAAACCTGCACTTGCACTGAACTGATACTAAAATTTTGACACAAACCAAAACCTGGCACAATAGAAATTGGCATAGGATGTGTTTAGGGTTTCGTTTTCCAATGGTTAGGATGGGTTTAAGTTTCTGGCTTCGATTGTTTCAGATTGATTTCAGAAACTGATTCTTTTCAATTTCAGAGTGATATCAGATTCATAGTCGATCCATTGATCGATTAACAATTCGATCTCAAATCGAACAGAACCATTTTAATCGACCGTTGATCGATTCGATCACGAGAATCGATTCACGATCTCCCTCTTAATCGATCCGTTGATCGATTAGATATCGCAGTGTCGTTTTTCCCAAACCCAAACATAATCGATTCACCAATCGATCAAAGTAGCCCTCATAATCGATCAATTGATCGATTAAAGGTCGCCTGCCGATTTCCACAGAACCTCTCGTAATCGACTAAGTGATCGATTACGGTTAAGTGTAATCGATCACCTGATCGATTACGAGCTTGGGTAATCGATCTCGTGATCGATTAATGTTCGCTAGCCTGACTTCTCGAACAGAACAGAATGTTTGGTAATCGATTCGACAATCGATTAAAGGTTTTAATCGATCGGTTGATCGATTACTGTGCATAAATGGGGTAGGTGATCGATTCACCCACTCGTGTTTAAATCTTTCAACCGGCCGACTGAAACCGTTCACCCTAGTTCTTCTTCTCGACGAGTTTCTACTCGGCGAATCGAGTTCGTTGTGTGGCCTCCTTCTCTTCTTCTGCGTGTCTCCTGCTCCCCTGGTCTTCCTCCCCTGTGTCTCAGCTCATCATCTCCGGTTCTTCATGGCACCAAAGTAAGTTTCAAAGACTTCCTTCTTTCCTTTTTGTATTTTTGATCTCTTAGGTCGATTGATTATGCTAATGTTGTTTACACTGTGATTGTTGATTGTGTTGTTTGGATTTGTGGCCTTAATCTTTATCCTATCCGTATGTTCTATCCCTGTATCCTATCCGTCTGTTGATCTTTGGTCGCGGGGTGGTTTGTTTCGGTTTGTGTCGTGTTTGCCTTG
>NC_133862.1:14928952-14945750 GCF_044706935.1 Curcuma longa | reverse complement strand
TGTTAGGATCGTCCCGGTGCAATGCGCATGTTTACACGTTTCGTAAACGTGTGCAGTGGAAATAAACAGATAATCAAAACTAATTATTATCACAACACACGCATTCATAATAGGAAACAACATGTACAAGGCATGGTAGAAATTTAAAATTTTGCTGAATAATAAATTATTCTAAACACGTATCTCGCGGATGACGTTTGAACGGTGTTGAATCAATCGAGCGGTCCTCGTCGGAGTCCCGCCTCTACTGGTGATCCACGCCAAGCTCTCGTCAGGACGACTTTGGAAGTCATGAGTCGCGTCATCGTCTTCGGTACTAGTCGATGATCGATGACAATCGAATCGAAAGAAAAGCCTAATTTCAAAATTCACGCAACAACGTTTGTCACGATTGTTCCAGGACTTTTTGACTATCACAGATAATCGTATCCTCGGTGTAGTTTACAGTGGTTAATTATTGATCGCCGATTTAGGACAAACGACCGAAAATCCTTTCCGATCACGATGATGGAATAATTTTCGGAACACATCATAAGCTCCCGGCTATGACAAAACCCTGATGCCAAAATACTACGACTAAAACCTAATTTTTGGCAACGCCTCGTGGTGATCGGAAACAATTTCTGGTCATCGAGGATGTTCCAATAACAACCCTCAAAAGGCTCCTTTCTGGCAGTAAGTTCTACCCGGCAACCAAGCTTACTCTCCAGGCGGCAAGCTTTTCTTCCTGCAGGCTTTCTCTTCTTCCGGCAATAAATTTTTCTTCCGGTAAACAAGAGGCAGAGCATGCTGGTGTTCAAGAAAAACAGAGGAGCAGCACCTCTGTCCTCTCCCTTCACTGCTGGTCAACCCCGGAGAAAAACCCAATTCCAGATCGCGAGAATTCTTTCTCACGGCCTTGCCCCGCTGCCAGTTCTCCACATGCCGACGAAGAAGGAAGGTTGCTGTGGTCGGTCCTCTCCCTTCTCTGCCAGCGACGCATAAGGGAAGGAGGAAAGCGGATGTGGTTGGTCCTCTCCCTTCTCTGTTTTTCTCGCGATTGGGGAAGAGGACTGAAGCCGGCTGCCGCTCACTCGAGGAAGAAGAGGGCTGAAGCTGGTCGCCGCTCACCCGTGGAGTATTCGCGAGCCAGCAGAAGGGTGGCTCGCCGGGAGAAGCTGCACAAAAAGAGAGCCACGGCTCGCGTGGGGAGGAAAAGCTACGACTGCGTGGGGAGGAAAAGCTGCGGCCGCGTGGTTTTTGAAGATGATGAACAATAGTCCTTTTAAAACCTAAATCGCGATCCTAATGTGGTTTTTGAAGATGATGGTTTTAGAAGTAAACCAAAATCCAAAACTTAATTTAGATTGAACCCATATTACTCGAACGGTTCATTTTTAGTTCACTTGATTCACTAATCAAACGAATTCTGATTTGACCCAAATTAGTTTTGTTCGATTCGTCTTCGCAAGACGAATCTATTCATCTCTTCCGTTTTGCCAAAATCTTTTCCATCGTTAACCAAACCAAGTTGGTTCAATTCAATTTAAAACTGAATCATTTGGTTCAGTAACCAAACGGTATCTGATTTAAATGAAATCAGTTTCATTCATTTCATCTTCGTAAGATAAATTCCATCATATTGTCCTTTGTCGGTCCAACCAGACTTTATTTCTCTCATTCTGAGAATCCAATTCTCAAACTCATTTTAAGTCCTTTTTGAGAACTTGTTGTGCGTGTGACCCAATAGGTTCCCGGCTATGTTGGTCATTCGTAATTAACCGTTAATTACGGAATGATCATGAGTGACACCTAGTAGTACATCATGATCCCTAATTGATCAGAAAATCAACGATTGATTCCAGAACATCTTCTAAACCTTTCAGCAGTTAACTTGAATCGTGCCTCGTTCCTTTCACCGTCTTATACCTGCTTGGTTCAGGACATGGTCTATGTGTCGGTCCTCACTAGGTTGACTATGTCACACCTAATCCAAGCTGCTTTCTTGTCCCATGGATTCAAGTTACTTGTACATGTGTCCAAGAGTACTCGTACTCTTAACATGTAATGCTTTGGCCAAAGACTTTTAGTAACAATCCTGATAAGCAGCCGCAAGGTATACGTCTCCTTTTTTAAGGAGCAGTGAATCCTCTGTGGGCTATTCAAACACCTTCGGGCACTTCGTCTTATACCCAATCATCTCGGATCCACACCTCCTCGGAGATGCTTGCTTAAGATGTCAAAGTATAAGCCTCCGTGACCAAGGTGACTTGAATACCGCAAGTCAAAGGAAACTCGCACTTAAGTTGCACTGAGATCTTCATTGACATATATATCAAACCATATGAAGTCTCAAAGCAGGTCACTCCAATGAACTGGTTACCTTTAACCAGCATCCACGTTTAACTCTCAACATCTAATGTCGACAGCAGTGAGATCAGCTGCTTGGCTAACCAAGGAGTTCAAAACGTGCTAGTCTCGACAGAATCGATGACGCCCGTGCTCATCAATTCCTCGACTAGGGATAATTCCAATACGTTCATAATTACACGTGTAGAGATGCTCACCAGTTGTGATCCAATCACAAATTCTCTCACTCTATGAATCGTAATGCGGACATTCAATATTTGAGTTTAAGATCCAATTAAACACATATACATATAGAATGTGCACTCAAACAGTGAATTACTATTTATCCAATAAATAGTATAACAGTAAGGTGATTGTCTTAGGACACCTCTCAAATCTAACATATATGATTTGATATTAATTATAATGCAAATTAAGTTGAAAATTTTTACTTATGTAGATTCATTATTTAGATAATTAAGTTTAATAGGAATTATAAGGTGAGAAGACATGATTCGAGAAAGTTATTCATAGACTAGTTTGAGCTCCCACCTTGGGCTATGCCTGAGGTACTATTCTATCTGGTAATGTTGCTCTATCTAAGGAGGTTGGTTTTTAAAGAGGCCTTAGTCCTGCCAATCTTTCTTGAGAGCACTCTTGAAAAGTGTTGATTGGGTTACTAAATAATTACTATATAAACATTAAGAAAAGTTTAAAAAAAAATTTAGTGAACCGTATAAATTTTAAATAATTGAGCTTTGGCCACAACACCCTTAATTATGCAAAATTATACATTAAGTGGATAAGGATATATATATATATATATATATATATATATATATATATATATATATATATAGAAAAATGATCTCCTGCGCGCCGTTCCATCCGCGATCCGTGCGCGAACACCCGACCCACGCCCGCTGCCGCCGCTCCCGTTTCGCCGTCCGGCCACATCCGGCCGTCGGACCGGCCCCGATCGACGCGCAACTCGCCGGCGCGTCGACCGGCGTCGGTCCGGCGACCGGAGATGGCCGGACGGCGGCGAATTTGGCCGGAAACCGAGACCACAGTGACCGGCGGCGATTCCGGCCAAATCGCGACCGGAATCCGGCCAAATTACGGCCGGAGACCGGCCGGGGAAGGACCGCCCGGCGCCGGCGGTCCTTCCCCGGCCGGTCTCCGGCCGTAATTTGGCCGGATTCCGGTCGCGATTTGGCCGGAATCGCCGCCGGTCACTGTGGTCTCGGATTCCGGCCAAATTCGCCGCCGTCAGGCCGTCTCCGGCCGCCGGACCGACGCCGGTCGACGCGCCGGCGAGTGCCGCGTCGATCGGGGACGGTACGACGGCCGGAGGTGGCCGGACGGCGATGAAATCGCGGCGGCAATGGGCGTGGGTGGGAGAGCGGCGGTTTCCGGCCGATTTCGCCGTCGTCCGGTCACCGGCAGCCGCCGGACTGACGCCGGTCGACGCGCCGGCGAGTTGCGCGTCGATCGGGGCCGGTCCGACGGCCGGAGGTGGCCGGACGGCGAAACGGGAGCGGCGGCAGTGGGCATGGGTCGGTGGTGCGCACGGGTGTCGCGCACGGGTGTCGCGCAGGAGATCACTTCTCATATATATATATATATATATATATATATATATATATATATATATATATATATATATATATATATATATATATATTGTAATTAATTATATAAACATATCAAATTTTACCTAACATTGATCTTTGTTATATTTATATGATTAATTAGAATAAAATATTAAATTATATTTTCTTAATTTAGCTAGAGGAGTTAAAGAAAAAATGATAGTTTTATTATAAAGTTATAGTAAAATCTAATTAAATTAAAAGTTTAGCCCACCGATAAATTTTGTATAACTAGATTTTTTTCTAAACATGATTTCCATTGGTAAAACATGATTTTTTTCCTCAAACAAAAATAATAAGCTTGTATTTAATTATGCAACACAATCTTTGAACTTCTTTGATATGCATTGTGATATCCCCAAACTCAAGACTGACAACTATAAAATTTGGAAGGAAAGAATTTTCCTTCATTTAGGGTGTTTGGACATTGACTATGTCATAACGAAAGACAAACCTCTTGCTATTATTGAAATCAATATTCCTGATGAGATCAACCTTTATAAAAAATGGGAGCGATCTAATTGTATTTGCGTAATGTTCATAAAGACCAAAATCTCTGCTGGTATTCATGGTTCGGTTAAGGAGCTAGCATGAAAAGTCAAGGACTTACTTAAGACAATTGATGAACAATTTACAACTTCTAACAAGACCCTTACTAGTACCCTAATAATGGAATTCTCATCATTAAGGCTCATCAGCGTGAAAGGTGTATGAGAGCACATCATGAAGATGAGGGATATAACTGCTCAATTGAAGACCCTCGAGGTGGAAATATCTAAAACTTCTTGTGCACTACATCTTATGCACTCTTCCTCATCAATATGATCTTTTCAAAAGTTCCTACAATACACATAAGGATAAGCGATCAATCAATGAATTAATGATCATCTGTGTACAAGAGGAAGGAAGATTATTGATGGAAATGAGTGATAATAACCTTATGACTGCACAAGGGAAGTCACAAAAATAAGTCAAAATCAAGAGAAAAGGGAAAGAAAAAAATTCCACCCCAACCTAACATTAAGAAGAAATCCAAGTATTTCTTATGTAAAAAGGAGCACATAAAGAAGGATTGTAGCAATTTAAGAATTGGTTTGAAAAGAAAGGTATTCCTATCTTATTTGTCTGTTATCAATCTAATATAATTAGTACGATTTTAACATATGGTGAATTGATTCTAGTTTTATAATTTATGTTACAAATACCTTACAAGGTATATGCAAAGCCTAAGGAAGCGAGTAGGAAGTGAGCGGAGCATCTATTTTGGAAATAAAATGTGCTCACATGTGGAGGCAATTAAAACATGCATTTTAATTTTAGATAGTGGTTTTGTTTTAAAGTTGAAACAATATTTTAAATCCCTAGTTTTAAAATAAATTTAATTTTTATTCAAGGCTTGTACTATTTGAATACTCTTTTGAATTTTTAAGTAATTCTACTACTTTATTTTATAAATCCAATCTTGTTAGAAATGGTACAATAATTGATGACTTTTATTCTATATCTTTACAAAATAATAGCAATAACACTATGCATGTTCGAGTGAGTATTAAAAGATGTGTTATAAATGAGGATTCCTCTACTCTATGGCACAGGAGATTGAGGCATATCTCTATAGAGAGGATAAAAAGATTAGTAAATGATGAAGTACTTGATACTTTAGATTTTGCTAATTTTGAGACTTGTATGAACTGCACAAAGGGAAATCATACTAACCAATCCCAAATGGGTGCCAAGGAAAGTACTGAAATATTAGAGATCATACATTCAGATATATATTATCTAGACATGGATATGCATGATCTGAAATACTTCATCTCTTTCATTAATGATTAATTATGATATCTGAATATCTATCTACTTCTTAAGAAGAGTGAAGCATTACATGCCTTAAAGATATTTAAGGTTGAAATAGAAAAATAGTGTGAAAAACAAATTAAGATTGTGAGAACGAATAGAGGTGGAGAATACTATGGTAGATATACTAAGAGCAGATAAATATTTGGTCAATTTGCAAAGTTTCTTAAAGAAAATGGGATTGTTGCCCAATACATCATGCTTGATTCACCAGACTAGAATGGTGTGGCTGAGAGAAGAAATCGAACTTTAATGGACATGATTAGGAGTATGCACAGCAACTCCAAACTTCCTAAATCCCTATAGATTGAAGCTTTTAAAATGACAGTGTATATATTAAACTGAGTTCCAACCAAGGCTATTTCAAAGATGTCATCTGAGTTGTGGAAAGGTTGGAAACCGAGTTTGCAACATATATGCATTTAGGGATGTCTGTCTGAAGTAAGAGTTTATAACTCACAAAAAAAGAAATTAGACCTAAGGACTATAAGTGGATATTTCATTGGTTATATCAAAAAATCCAAAGAATATAGATTTTATTGTCCATCTCACAACACTAGACATGTGAAATCAAGAAATGCAAAATTTCTTAAGAATGACTTGACTAGTGGGAATGATCATTCTCAAGATATAACTTTTGAGAAAGATCACATCAATGATCAGCCACCTTGTTCAAATTATGGATGGACTGTCATTCATACCCTTCAAGTACAAATGGGTGTTAGACAACCATTTGAGGAGATTCCACAAAATATTGATGAAAATCTAATCGATGAAATTGATAAGGAATGTTCAACCTATTGAATAACAAGTTCCTCAAGAGGACAACTTAAAAGATCTACTAGAATAAGGAAATCAGTCATACCTAGTGACTATGTTATGTATCTATAAGAATCAAATTTTAATGTTGGAGCTGAAAATGACCCTGAAACATTTTCACAAGCCATAAGTTGTAGCGAATCAAAATTTTGGTATGATGTTATGAAAAAAAGAATTGAATTCTATGACATCGAATGAAGTCTAGGATCTTGTAGAAATGCCCGATGGTGCAAAAATTATAGGATGTAAATGAGTTTTCAAAACAAAGAAGGACCCATTGGGTAAAATTGAGCGATATAAAACAAGACTCATAGCTAAAGGATTCACTCAAAGGAAAGGAATCGACTACAAAGAGATATTTTCTCTTGTCTCTAAGAAGGATTTCTTTCGCATTATTATGACATTGATTGCACATTTTGACTTAGAGTTGCAACAAATGGATGTGAAAATAACGTTTCTTAATGGAGATATAGAGGAAGAGGTTTATATGAAACAACTAGAAGGATTTTCCTCTAGTAATGGTGAGTACTTGCTATGCAAGCTCAAGAATCTATATATGAATTGAAACAAACTTTCCGTCAATGGTGTTTGAAATTTCATGATGTTGTCTCTTCATTTGGTTTCTTGGAGAATGTCATGGATCAATGTATATATCAGAAGGTCAGTGGGAGCAAGATTTGTTTCCTTATTCTCTATGTGAATGATATTTTACCTGCAACCAATGATAAGAGTTTACTACATGAGATAAAACAATTCCTCTCTAAGAACTTTGATATGAAAGATATGAATGATGCATCTTATGTCATTGACATTAAGATACACAGAGATAAATTTCAAGGAATCTGAGGCATGTCTCAAAAAACCTATATCAATACAGTTTCAAAGAGATTTCGGATGAAGAATTGTTCACCAAATATAGCTCCCATTGTGAAGGGCAACAAATTCAATATGGATCAATGTCCGAAAAATGACTTTGAAAGGGAACAAATGAAAAACATTCCTTATGCTTCTGCTGTGGGAAGCTTGATGTATGCTTAGGTCTGCACTAGACCTAATGTTGCATTTGTTGTTGATACATTGGGAAGATATCAGAGTAATTGGGTATAGACCATTGAAAAGCTACAAAGAAGGTGATGAGATACCTTCAAGGGACTAAAGACTACATGCTTGTATTTAGACGAGCTAAGAATTTAAAAGTGATTGACTACTCTGATTTAGACTATGCCAACTGCATTGATTTATGAAAATCAACTTTAGGATATATTTTTATACTATTCAGTGGAGCTGTGTCTTGGAGAAGTGCAAAGCAGATGTTGACTCACTTCCACTATGGAGGCTGAGTATGTATCCTATTTTGAGGTAACCTCGCATGATATTTGGATGCAGAGTTTCATTTCGGGGCTTAGAATTGTGGATTCTACTATGACAATTCAGCTACTGTCTTTATAGCTAAAAATAATAAAAGTGGGAGTCGAACTAAATATATTGACATTAAGTATCTAGTCATAAAAGAACGCGTTAGATATAACACAGTGGTTATAAAACACATTAGCACTGAATTGATGATTATTGATCTTTTGACTAAAGACATATCACCGTTGAAATTTAAAGATCATGTAGAGAGAATGAGACTTGGTTCTCTTATGTAATTTTTTTATTGTAAGAACAATTTAATTATCAATTAAATTAAATTATGATATTTTCTCATATTTGTGTACACATTCATTAATTTGAGAAATATCACTAAAGTTGAACCTTGAATAAATATAAAGTTTATTCATTAAGATATATTAGTTGAGAAGTATGATACATTGTGATACATGGGAGATAATACTTGCATTTAAAGGACCTATCATTATTATTCATGTATTTTGTTCACTCATTTAGTAAATGATGAAATACATATGTGCCAAGTGGGAGAATGTTGAAAAGATTTTATTTTGGTTACAAATCTTACCTTATTAAGTGACACATATTTTTAAGATTTTAATTATGTACAATCTTTTATCTTAATTAAGTAGTCATATATTGTAAGATTTAAATATGCATAATTAATCAAAATCTTACCTTAATATCCATATCATATCTTTTATTGATTGCAGAATTATCTTGTCATAATCTTAAGAATTGATTCAATGATGGTAATGAGTCAGTAACCTTTAGGGTCCCTAAATATACACTCCTTCAAGAATAATAACAACATCTATAAAAAAGGTTTGAAGTGTTTATAAAACTCAAAAGCATTAAACAACATTAAGTGGTATTTAAAGTGTTCTTCAAATATCAATGTTTGGAGGTAACAATCGATACTTTTTTCGTATTCAGTTATTATATTTATTTGGTACAAAGCATGATTTAAATTCTAACACCCTCCTCTATCACACCGACATCCTAATCGTTGACATACAACTGAATGGAAGGATGTTTATAACAAACACACCTCACACCGATTAGAAAGACAATAATAAAAGGGAGAAGTTTCGTTGATAGCTTGGGAATTTAGGTGCATAAATAATTATTTTTTTTTATAATTTAGATATTTAGATCTTACCGATCCCAATTAATTTTTGAGGTAGACGATCTTCTTCTTGGTTCGTCCATTGGATAAAATCAAAAGCGCTCAAGGCAATTCGTTAATCGTCGACTTGGCGACCTTGACAGTTGAAAATCCACTATAAAACCTATCTTTATTTCAATTGGATTTCAAACCATGGTATTATGTGAATCCACCAAGTTCCTTACCGCTGCACCATGCGCGGTAAGTAAATAATCATTTTGGACTCACATTATATGATTATAATTGTGAATAATGATTAGTTGATATAGTTTTTAATTATTTTATCTAGATGGTCGAGTTAAAAGTTTTGGACTTATATGTAAAAAGAGAATTGAGAAATGAATAGAAATCAAAAGATGCCCTTATTTTAATATTATTATGGTAAATACGAAATAATTGATACAATTTATTAAATAAATTGATTTAACTTGATAAAAATATTATACATAAAATATTTATATATATATATTTTTACCAATTTAATTAAAAATATTTCAACATATTCAAAATTGTCACACTATTATAAATGATTTTTGGTTATCTGATTTTAATAAGTTATTTATAAAAGTATAAAAAATTATTTTTTAATTAAATCAAACAAAAAAAAAACAATATGACTATTTAAATCTAATTTGTTCCCTGTAAATCACACGAACCCTAGCTCCTAAACCCTCTTCGCTTCTCTGACGGCCTGAATCATGGCGGCGCCGTCAGCGACGCTCCAGCCGGTGGCGAAGAAGGCGGTCGGTGCCCTCGTTCAGTGGCTGAGCTGCCGCGATAAAAAACCTCAACTGATCGAGGACGATGACTTCGTCTACCTGCTGGTTTCTGTACTTCGTTTCCCCTCCGCCGATGTCAACTCCGCCCGGGTAAATCCCAACCTCGTTGCCATCCCCCACTCCATATACCCCGACCACCACCACGTCTCCGTTTGTCTCTTCATCGACGACCGCTCCGCTTCCTCCGCCTCCGCTGCTACCTTCCTCGACCGTGCTCGCTCCCTCTCCCTCCCCGTTGAGGCTGCCATCGGCCTCTCCTCTCTTCGCACCGACTATCGACCGTTTGAAGCCCGCCGTCGCCTCTGCAGTTCACATGACCTCTTCTTCGCCGACCGCAACATCCTACACCTCCTTCCCCGCCTGATCGGGAAGCAGTTCTTTCGCAAGAAGAAGACTCCTATACCTGTTGATCTCTCCCGATCTAACTGGCCCCGGTTACTCCGCAAATGCCTGGACTCCGCCTTCCTTCGCCCGCCTACCAAGGGTACTTCTACCGTCATCAAAGTAGGGCGGGCTTCGATGCCTGAGGATGAGATTGTGGAAAACGTGATAGCTGTCATTGAGGGCTCGATGGAACACATTCCCAAAGGGTGGACAAATATTCGCTCTCTGCATATTAAGGCTTCAGATTCAGTCTCTCTGCCCATTTACCAGGCCGTCCCGCAGATTGGTCTCAAGATCCCCGTGGCATCTTCTGTTGCAGATATTGGCCATGATGACAAACATGAGTCGAGTGAGGTTGTCAATGCTTCGAGTGATGGAAAAAGGGATGATAAATTATCTAGGGGGAAGAAGCAGAATAAGCATAAAAGGACAAGGATCCACGAAGCAGTCTCACATCTTGATGCTGCTGAATCTGTTGAGGACACAAAGGACAATGGCAGTGATAATAACCGGATTGAAGATGAGAACATTGAAGAGGAATCTGAAAAGATTACTACAAAAAAGAGGAAGAAGAAAGAAGGGAAGGAAAAATTAGAAATTGATGGTCAAAAAAAGAAGAAAGGCAAGAAGCTAAGTGAAAAAAATGATGCCCTGAACCAGGAAGCTGCTGGTGTTGGAGAAATTGATGGAACTGGTAGTGCAGATAAAACATTGAAAAAGAAGACGAAGAAGAAGAGGATTGAAAAATTGAAAGAAGGTGATGATGAGGAAGTTAAAAGTGTTGAAATCATAGTGACAAATGAGACAGCTACTCAAGTTGATAGACAAGCGAAGAAACCAAAGAAAAAAACGAAGAATGGTAAGCTGACACACTGATCAACAAGTTTAGCCAAAAGTGATTGCTTTTCATTGGTTTCTGCACTTTAGCGAACAAGTGGCTCAAAATTAGCTAAAATGAGTTTTGTGAGGTTTTGTTCTACCTATCTATTTATATGGATTGATACTTTGGAATATCCAGGTTTTCATTTTGTCACTGATGGAGGATTATATTTGTTATATACTCTGTTTGAATTATCATCTTTTACTCTGTTTAGCTACTAGTCATGTTTCTCATTATCTGTCTTGTTACTCGTCTTTTTCTTTCACTATATTGAGCTTTAATGTATTTTTAATTTGATAATCTTACCTGTAAAACTGAAGAAACGTGCAAAAGTTTGCAACCTTGGATGGAGTATCCACTCTCAATACAATTTCTTTATTTTCAACTGCTTCATCCTAGGTTGTCTTTTCATGGTTAGTATTTATGTAGGTTTTGAGGTAATTCCTTAGAATTAGTTGTAGTTCTAGAACAAAGATAATTTCTTTGCATCTTGAGATTTAACTTGTAGATAACACTTGTAGCAATTCACATTTGACCATCAATACCAATGCAGCAGAGGTTTTGATTGAGTTATTTTTCAGTTAGATTAATGGTTATTAACCTCCATTTATTTTGTTCTAGGAACACATGCTTTATGTTACAGAGACTCTTGGGCACTTGTTTTAGGAGACTCATGTTATTGGCACTTGTTTTTATGTTATGGAGATGGGTTTCAGAACAGTTAAGATCTAGTGGCTATTCAGTTGCAATTTTTACCACTAATTTTTGGGATCGTCTAGTGGGTAATTTCAATTTTTAGCTGTTTTAAACTTTCAATTGCATACAAAAATATTAATGCCTTGTTTCCTCACATGACAAATCCATGGATTGATATATGAATGGGTCGAAGAATTAAAAACTCTCTTCCTAACTTTCCTTGCAAATAATAGTAGAGAAAGGGTGAATAACGAATTAAAGGAGGGATGATATAGGATCTCATCCATCCAAAAGTCTGCAGAAGGATCAAAGGATTTGCTGCTAAATCTTGTCTGCCTTGTTTTTGCCCTTTTGTTCCACATTCAATCCTTGCTTGCAACTCATTCTCACGTCCCAAGTCTGAGACAGAATGCCAAGCACTGTCAATAGTTGCACTTGCTTCCCCACATGAACTGCTGCTCGTATTAAAGTGCCACTAGGAATTTAAGTTAGTGTTGGTGGAGGTGATGAGAAAATAACCATCTTATTGATCCTTCAATTAGTGTTTTTCTTTTCTAATATGAATATGGTGAGAAGTTATGCATAATCTGTGAGTTTTAGTTATTTCTTCATGGCTTCTTCGTTTGTGGAAGTGTTTAGTCCATCAGACCAAATTAACTGGTTCAACATGGATTGACATTTTAACTAGTTCGATAAGAAAATTCAGAAACAGAGGAAGATAAGGATTGGGATATGAAAATACTTCCTTCTGGAGGGGGCATCCTACTGAATTTAGATTATGTAATTCATCAAAGATGAATCAACTTTTTCCATTTAACATGTTTTGTTTTATTGCGAATTTATTATGTTTCTTTATGGAAAATTTTTGATTACATGGTAACTATTCTTCCTAGCTTAAGAAACAATTCTTCAAATCTTTTAGCTTTATTTTAGTAACTTGTAGAACAGATCTTGTACCAACTTCTATGGTGAAAACAAGTAGGTAGGCTCCTCAGTTACAGTGATGAGGAGCTTTGGTAAAGCTGGGAAGATAAACAAGTAGAATAATGAATAAGAGAAAAGTCATTGATTAGTAAATTATCATTTAACTATTTAAGTCTTTCCATCTTCATATTTCTCATGGAAACAATAAAGTTGTCTATATATTTAAATTCATTCCTTTGGTCATGCATCTTTCATTTGATCCTTCACCTTTGAAGTTTTCTTTTTGTCAGAATAAACAAAGTCTGTGTTATTTCGATTGAATTCTTACGTCAATAACAATGATACTTCTTGATCACTGTTCATATTGTGTCATCTGACTCAAGTCAATATGTCATCGTAAAGAAGACATCAAATTTGAGTCTGATATGAGATTTGCTGTATTTAATGTTATGAATCTATATATAACTCAAGCACCCTTGAAGTCCTGTTGAATGGGTGCCTTCCATAGTTGGATTTGAATAAAAAATTTAAATCTGTATTGTGCAAGTGAGAAATTTTGGAGTTTTGGTCCCTGGAAACAGGCTTGAAAATTTGTGCTAATGCTTCTTGAAAGTTATTTTGTGGTAACAAATTGATCTACACTTGCTATTATGTGTTTTAACTTATCAATCCTCTTCTATATTCCTGTTGTTATGTGCTTTTGTTTCTCAAATCAAGAAATTTTTTGTTGAACTGGGTGATTGTTTGTTGATTTATCGTATAAAACTGAGTATTTTTGGCATCTGCATAAATTCCATCAGGTGGTATCTGCATAGCCACTAGTTTCTCTTCCCATCTCAGACGTCATTTGCCATGATCTAACACTTCGGTGATTCCTTCGATGATTTCTTAGTTTTTTTATATTGATTAATGTGTAAATATGCTTACACTATTAAAATTTATGATCTGCTGTAATAATCAACAGTTATGTTTGCATGATTCCAAGTGCACCACATCATCTGATTAGTGCTTTACTGATGATTACATTAGACTATTATCAAGTCTGTTGGTATGGCCTGTATGGGTTCAAAAGGTGATGCAAAATGAATAATGTTCCGGTAGTGCCTCACATATTTGTGTATGATTTGCCATGCTGTGTATTCGAGCCGATTACGAGCTATTTGGATTTCGGTTAAAAAAAATTTTTGATCAAGTTCGTTCGATTAAGTTAACAAGTTGAGTTCAAATTTGATTTCGAGTTTGAAAATATTATCAAGTTGAGCTCCAGTTTAATAGTATTTGATTCGTGAGTTTGCGAACGTGTTCATTAAGAGGTTCGCGAATGTGTTCGTTAGGAAGTTCGCGAACGTGTATGTTAAGAAGCTCGTGAATGTATTTGTTAGGAGGTTGTGTATATATATAAATATTAAACACATAATAATTAGGTCCTTAATTTATTTATATATTTTAAAAAAATAATATTTACTTTAATTTTAGATTAATTTTAAAAAATTATTAATTATTAACTTTAAATTATTCTAATTTTATTTATTATTAATTTTTTTAATTATATATCTTATGTTTAAAAACTTAATCGATTTTTTTTATTGATCTCTCAAAAATATATGTGATATGGGATAGAATAGTGATTATTTTAGAGACAAAAGATTGAAGGAGAATTATGCATAGAACAAGTTCAAGAAATTGAAAAAATAGATAGAAAGTTACGGCGGTGTCGCCTCTAGGATTTTTATCAAAAATATAAATTTTTATTCAATCAACCAAAATGATAATGATAGTAAATAGTTAAACACGCTTATAAATAGACTATAAATTAAAATCCTAATTTGAAAAAGTTAAAAATATCAAAAAAAAAATTAAAAATAGAAAATTATTATAAATAGTAAAAAATAAATTCAGAGTTACGGATGGAACACTAAATGATGTCAGATGGATCCAAAAGTGGGTCGGTATGGATTTTATCCAATACCGAATAAAGGTTTCTGAAAGAACTTCGATTAGTAATCGATCGTGCCTCGTTCTGATATGCGAGTCAAACGTTATGATCCGTTGAAGTTCGATTCCTCATGTGTCACCCCTGCATTAATACATCCTTAAAATCGTTGATGATCTCGTATTCTTTGTTCTCTCATTAGTGTTCTTGCATCTTCTTTCTTTGTCATTCGATGATTTCATGTCTTCTCCCCTCTCGTCGATGATACTTTCAAAGGACTAGGCGTGTCAAAAATGAACTCGATATGAAAAATATCGAGTTAGAGTTGAGTGTTTTAGAATTCGGGTCATATTAGGTTGGACGCAAAATTTGATTTGAATTTTTTTTTTGATTGGGTTTGAGTTGACTTAAATTAAGGGATGGAGCTTGAAACTTGAAAGTTATTTTATGATATTTTGATGATTTTTTTATTTTATATTGATATCATAAATTGTCATCATGCAATATTTATTTTGTGAAAGATTTGAATTTTTTTAATAATTATTTTTTATCATGGAGTAATTAATAGTTTAGATTATTAAAATTTTAAATTTATAAAATATAATTATATGAGGTTTGTTGTTTAAATTAAAATATTATTATTATTTGTTTTGAGTTTTTATTTAATTATTTTATTAAAGAATAAGAGAATAATATCGCATAATAAAAAATCAGATCCGATTGGTCGAGTTATTTTGATTGGTTTGAGTTTGAATTCTAGTTTATAGTATTCAGGTGAGTTCTGGTCCAGATCGGGTTCGAATTGAGATTTTTTATAATATCCTTGCTTCAACCTGTAAGGTGATGGATTGGCTTAATCCACTTGTACGAATTTTAACCGGTTAATTCATCCATGTTTCACCGATCTAATTAAAATAAAAATAGGTTCCCAAACTGACCTACCCAATTGTCTAATCGAATGCCAACTTGCAGAATCGACACGGAAAAGAAAAAAACCCTCATCATGGATTGACTCGCAATCTGTTTAGTAAACAAAAGAAAAAAACCCTTTCTCAAAATCGTAAAAGTAAAATCCTAATCGATTACCATCCGCCTCGCTGCCTCAACACCTTTGTGAATTGCTGACTCCCATCCGCTTCGCTGCCTCAACAACTTTGTGAATCGCCGACTCCCATCTGCTTCGCCGCCTCAACGCCTTCGGGAATCGCCTGCAGAGAACGCCTCCTCGTGAATTGCACAGAGAGAACGGTAGTCTGACAAATGATCGTCCCTGTCTTTGATCTTCAAGCTCAAATCCTACTAATCCGGTAATCCCTGATCTCCAAGCTTGAATCCATCAGGCCTAACAGTCCTTCAACCTTGATCTCCATTCTTTAAGCTCTTGTTTGAGGTGAGAAATTTTGCTTCCTTTCCTAGTTTCCTTCTATTTTATTTGTGGTTTCCATAGCCTTTTGCTTCTTGTCCTCAGCCCATGTCCTGTATAATTTGTGCCTGTGCGTAATTGTCAAGCATGGCAAGACAAACAACCGGGCTTGTTGTTTCTTTCTCTGCTCATGCACACTGCACACACAAACAACACTTAGGATGTGATTTCTGTTTGCTTGATTATCAAACTTGGAATCTCTACAATTAAATTAATATCGACCTTTTCCCTAGTGGCAAGTAAAACTTATTTGTTTGTAGAGTAATTAATTAATTCGAGTCTTAAAGCTTGTTTGCTTGTAGACTGATTAATTGATTCGATGCTTAATACTTGTTTGTTTGTAGACTTTTTTATGTAACTTTTATGCAGGACTTTTGTATTCAATATCAACTTCTCATTTATCAATTAAAGATTCTGCCATAAGTCCTATTTTGGAAGAAATTCAACCTTCAGTAAATAATACCAATGAAATAATTCAAATAAATAATATGTAACAACCCGAGACAAATGAAGAAGAGACTTAAAGTCCATATGCTCCAAAGAAAAGAAAACGGACATCCGAA
>NC_133862.1:14908770-14928852 GCF_044706935.1 Curcuma longa | reverse complement strand
GGAGTGGAACAGTAGGCATCGGTCTAACCTAGGATTTCATTGAAAACCTGAAATTAAAACCACTTAACAGTTCGAAAATTGTTATTCCTTTTCTGCTACTTTAGTTTTTGCACTAACTTGTAATGCAGGATTGGAGAGGTAGAAACTTTAATTCCAGGCGACCTTATTCGGAATCTAGGCGACTGACGATCCAAGCGCCCGAATTGTCGATCCAGGCGATCGAACATTAGCGAACCAGACCAGCGAAGCAGATGAGGTGGTGTTGTCCCAGTAATCGGGACACCTCAGCTTCCAAGCGATTGGATCGGTTCCAGGCACCTGGGTTCGAATAAATATAGCGACAGTCAAAGTTCATCCGGAACCTCCACGTTAGCACGGAGTCCCTGGAAGGGGAATCCAAGAGACTAGAAGTGTCGATGACGGATGGCGGATCGTCGGACATCGTGGACGCTCTTGGAAAGGAATTCCAAGCGCCCGGAAAGCCTTATAAAAGACCTTCGACAGAAGGCTTCTAACATCAATTCAAGTCATTCCATAGCAAGCCGATGACAATCTGCATGTGAATGATCACCCTAGAAGCCATCGTAACACCGGAGTTTTACACCGCAAGTCATCTTCTCAACCTCCGATGATTTGGTAATGATTTACTTATTTGCTTTTTATTTAAGTATATGATAGAATTGTTATCGTATTTCTATTTTGTAAATCGTTACAACTTTTCTCTGTAAGGAAGGAGTTAATTAGTGAATTGCGCATACGTAAACGATCAAAGATCGTGGGCCTTGAAGTAGCAGTCAGTGGCTATGAACCAAGTAAAAAAAACTGTGTCTTTTGTGCCTTTGGTTTTCGCAATTACTATTTTCGTTGCAACGTTATCTTTGATTTACGAGCATAATTGACGAGTTTATAAAAAATCAAGAAAATGTTACAAGATAGCGCTATTCACCTCCTCTAGCGCTCTCTTCAATCTTACTATTAGTATCAGAGCAGGGTGCTCGAACTCAGTGCAACCACTGATCAAGCAGGTTTTTCAAAATTATTTTTTTGGAGTTTTTTAAATTTTTTTTAAAATTTTATTTTATTTTTCCTCCCGCACTACTAATCCAAGATCAAGTCTTGGAACGATTTTTTTGTTCTTTTTGTGTGCTAGATAAATGACCCATCAGGAAGGATTTAGTATCATAAGGCCACCTTTGTTCTTCGGAGAGGATTTCATTTACTGAAAAGGTAGAATGGATTACCACCTGAAGATACAAGTGGACATATGGATAGTCATCCAGATGAGATTTACAATCTCAACTGATAATGACAGTTTACCACAGTCTTGCAACAAATGGGATGCGACCACAAGGAAGAAGATAGAAACAGATGCAAAGGCAACCCAGACTCTGCAATGTGGGTTGACCAAGAAGGAGTTAAACTGAGTCAGACCTTTCATAAATGCAAAAGACTTATGGAATAAGTTAATCGAATTGCACCAAGGCACCTCGGACACAAAAGTCAACAAGAGGGATCTGCTGATGAACAAGCTCTACAACATCCGTATGATGGATAGAGAATCGACAAACGCTCTACACGCCAGAATCCAAGATATTCTGAATGACCTTCATGCAATCGGACAACTAGTGGAGAATCGAGACATAATAAGGTACGCTTTGAAAGCATTCCCGAGGAATACTTTGTAGGCATATATGGTGGATGCTTACAAGGTCTCCAGGGACCTTTCAAAAATTAAGTTAGATGAATTATTTTTAGAGTTTGAGTTGCATGAACAGACTAACGCTGAAGTGGAAGAAAAAGGTGTAGCCCTTCTTGCGGGTACATCTAAAGAAAAGAAGTCCAAAAAGATGATCGAAGAAAGTGACTTATCAGACTCTGAGAGCAAGACGAGGTCACAACGGAGCTAGTGAACTTGGTCCGCAAGATGATATAAAAGAAGCGCGGAATCAAGAAGTCGGAGGTGATGAAGCTAGTACAAAAGTCAAACACCAACCAATCTTCAACCGACAAAGCGGATCTAAAGTGCTACGGGTGCAACAAGAAAAGTCATTTCAAAGCTAAGTGTCCAAATCAGAAAAAGAAACGAAAATCCAAGAAGAAAGCGTTGAAGGCCATAGGGGACGAATCATCGTCGGAAGATTCAGATGAAGAACCTACGACAAGATTCCTCGCACTTTCGGCAAGGGACGAACCAACGGAGATCGATAGCGAGTCAAACACTGACTCGAGTTCAAGCCACAGATTCGCATCCATTTCTGAAGGTTCTAACACAGCTGTAAGTTTAGAAAAGTTATATTCCATTATTTTTAGCTTAACAAAGAAATTGGCTAAGTCCAATGCCTTAGTTGAATCACTCCAAGAGGAGGTAACTCTCCTCAAAGAGAAAGTCAACTCTGGATCATCAACCGAAGTCACTCAAATTGAGGATTCAACTCAAGTTCAACTTGAGAAAGAAAATTCTCAATTGAAGTTTCAAGTTGACAATCTAAAAAGATCGCTTGAAAAATTCACCTCAGGATCTAAGTATCTTGACATGATACTTGGAAACCAAAGGGTTGGATACAATCAATCTGGTATTGGACACAAAGCAAAAAATAGAGCATTCATGACATTACTGCACAGACCTAAGAAACCCAGAGTCCAAGCATGGGTTCCAAAATTCAAACTGATAAATCTAGTTGGATCGAACCAATTCTGGGTCCTTAAAGATCAAATACATTATTTGATCAGACCCAACAAAGGTCGTGATCCAGGGGGATCCAAAACCTTACCTAAATTGATTGCCTTGTCTTTTATTTTTTTATTTTTTATTTATTTTTGCATTAGATTAACCTAGGCTAGGTAAGGATAAATATTTGATTAATTCTTGCCCAACATAGTACCAGGGTGGGACGAGATGATAGTATGTTAGGGAAACCTAGTTTAAGTAGTCAAGTGGGGTAAGGAGTACCTTACTTGGTCTGCTTAGCTAGGTCGAACAAGCCGAAGCTACCTCGCCACATCCTAGACTAGTTAGACCAAAGTTTTTCTTTATATTAGCTAAGCATATAATTTTCTAAATCAGCTTTGTTTTAGAAAATAGTCATTGTTTCGATACCCAAGAAGGCCCTTGTGCCTCGCTAGGGCCTAGAAGCTGATCCTTGAAATGTATATTTAAAAAGTCAAACGGTTAAACTTGAATCTAACTCAAGGTTAATCAAATAATAGATAACTTAAAAATTAATTAAATAAGATAAAACTGAATAATCATCTCATAAAATCCATAGGATTAACTTTGCGATTATCTAGGCATGTGTAAGATGAATTAGGTGTTAATTAAAAATTTAAATTAATTAAAATTTAATTGAAATCAATTTAATTATTAATAATTAACTTTAATTAAAATGTTAATTAATTTCAACGTAAAGTAAATAATTAACTTTAATTAAAATGTTAATGAATTAGTTTTTAACATAAAGTTAATATTAAATAACACGTTAATTAATTAATTTCAATTAATCTTAATTAAACATTAATTTAGTTTAACTATCCTTAATTAATTTTAACTTTATTAATTTTTACTAATTTTATCTTAACCAATTTTAACTAAATTAATTTTTTATCAATTTTATCTTAATTAATTTTAACTAAATTAATTTTTATCAATTTTATCTTAATTAATTTTAAATAAATTAATTTTTTACCAATTTTATCTTAACCAATTTTAACTAAATTAATTAATTATCAAATTTATCCCAACTAACTTATTTACCAAATTTATCTTAACAAATTTGTTACCAAATCTACAAAAATACCTAAGTTTTGACCTTATAAAACTTAATCAATTAAACTCAACCCAAAAAACCTGAAACGAACCCGAAAAGCCCGACCCAAACCTTTCCAGGCACTTGGAAACCAAATCCAGACGCCCCAAATCGAAAAACCAAAAATCGATCGATGTTTTTAGGGTTCCCTATCACCAAGAAACATCTCAGGTGCCCCTGCCCCTGGTTTTCTGATTCTAGGCGATTGGAATGAACATCAAGGCGCCCTGAACTGCATCTTTCGGGCTGTGGATTTGGACACCCTGAACTAGAGTATGTTCCTCTCTGTGGACTATTGTTTCAATGCTCTTTTGCTCCAATTAAAATTTGATTTCATGTCCTATCAATCAAAAAGCAGTTCTCTGAATAAAAAAATATATAATTGATGTAAAAGAGATGAGAGTGTACAAAGTATGCTCATGTAATGAAACAAAATGCATGCAAAACAATGCTAACTATTTTATATAAACACACACATCATGAAGCCAACTGATACAATGGAATGCGAAAATATTTAGAAACTTCTTCGAAGAAAAGTAGAAACTTCATGAAGGTCACCCAACATCTATCCTATAAAGAAAGTAGTCAAACCTTTTGGTGGTTGATAAGGGTGTTGTGTAGAGTTCGACATTAGTAATCGAAACTTGGAGGGTATCTTAAAATTAACACAAATGGCAGTATTATCAGCTTCTATATAGATTGATGAAGTTATTTCAAACACAAAGACAAATTCATGTTCATTGAATACCCACCAAACCAACAACAGAAAAGAGAATGAAAAACGGGAACCCAAGTAAGGTAAGGAGAAAACTTACTAAAAATATCAAACTCGCTGAAGAGGAAGAGGTGGGAATAGTTGAGGAGTACAGCAGAAAAGAGTAGAGAAAGATTAATCTAGATGAATGGCATTAATCGTGGAAAAAGAGTGAAGAAGAAAAGAAGAAAACGAAAAGTCCCAAACCATAAAAGGGGGAAATCGGTTAATCTAGGTTATGAATGGCGGTGATTAATCGCCGCGGTTGGATTTAGATTTTATGAATTCAAGGCATGATTTCAAAAGGCTGTAGCAAGTATAAATCCATTTTGTAAGTTTTATTTACTAGAATTTCTTTTTCTTATTATGAGTCCAGTCAGTCGGTTACACTCTCCTTCAATTAGACTTAAAAGAGAGGCTTGTAATTTGAAGGTTAGAAATGTCAATATTTCTACCATTAGAAGTTGATTAAATTCATAAGAAAATTTGAGATTTAGTCCAAGTATGTAACACATGATATTTTAACAAGAAAGAAGTTGAAGTGCCTCTCTCTAATTTAGATTCGTCATAGAAAAAAAGTCGGATCATCTTTTGTAAATTGAGATCCGTCATAAAAAGAAGTCAAATTGTCTTAACTAATTTATCAGATCCGTCATAAATCTAGAAAGACATCGAGATCGTAAATCTAGATAAGATAAGTTTATTAGATTGTTTCCTAATTCAACTCCGTCATAGAAAGAAGTCAAATTTTTTCCCCCTAATTGGGACCAGTTATAGAAAGAAGTCAGATCCCGATCTTTTCCTAATTCAGATCCATCATAGAAAGAAGTTGAATTGTCTCTCCCTAATTCAGATTTGTTATAAAAAGAAGTCGGATCATTTTTCAACAACTCATATTAAAGAAGCTAGATCATCTTTACTTAGAATCTCAAAAGGGAATTCAATCGACTTAGAGGGTATTGTCATTCAAGTAGTTATGCCATCAATATAATTAGTTATAACATTAGTTACAAGGGATCATATTAAAGGTAGTATTAGTTATAACAGTTATGACATCAATTATAGACATTTGTATAAAAAAATACAGTTATTGCTTACTTATTTGAATAATTAAGGGACACAATTTTTTTTATTTTTGAAAGATATGAAGAAATACACTCATTGAAAGAAGACTTCCAACAATGAAGACACCGATTCATTCATTTCTATAAAAGGCCCTTTATCTCTTTAATCGAAGGTATTCAATCTTTGAGATCATAGCAACATTCCATATTCTCCATTCATTTCTCTATTCTCCTCTGACTTGAGTATCGGATGGACAACACTAAGGTGCACCTTGCCCCCTTCTAACCTCTTACTAAGTCTTCTCAAGAATAACTGACTTTAACTTCTCCTGCTAACTCCTTCAGCCGAGTTCTCCAGTCGACTCCTTCAATCGGCTCCTCTTGTCAACTTTTTCAATGACTCCTTTTGGCGACTCTGACTCTTTCGGCCGACTCCTTCAATCGACTTGCCACCCCTTTATTCAGAAGTTATTATCATGTCATCTTTGAAAGTCAATCTTCTTGATTTGTTAGGGATTTGACTTACCCCCTCCCTTCATTTTTTCCATTCTACTCTAACTTGAACATCGGATGGACAACGCTAAGGTGCGCCATGACTCCCCTTCTAACCTCTTACTAAGTCTTCTCAAGAATAACTGACTTTGAGTACTCTTGTTGACTCCTTTAGTCGAGTCCTCTTGTTGACTTCTTCAGCCGACTCCTTTTGTCGATTTTTCAATTGACTCCGACTCCTTCAACCATGTCATCCCTTTCTTTCAAAAGTTATTGTCATGTCATCTTCAAAAGTCAATTTTTTTGATACTCAGAACAGAACATGTGCAACATTAATCAATTGATGATATTATAATGACCGAAAAATTAAATTAAGTGGATAATCGATCAAATTAAGCAATTTTATATCGGTCTTATTTATTCAATTTTAATTTTAGTGATAATTCGATCTGTTTGATTTATCTAAAAAAATCAATGAAACATGTCACTACACTGACCCTTCTGGCAATGATGAACAAGGGTGACTAGAAGATTAGAAGATGATTTCAAGGTCAGTTGAACAATGCAGTCAAGAGAAGGTGCCATGTTGCTGACTGGCGTGCTTTGTCTTTGCCAGCAGTGAGTTTCTGTCTTCTCCATGATTCATTTAAATGCCTTCTATAAATTTAGATACACCACTGAATGATGTTGCAACAAATTCTTATGACCGCCCGGACTATGGAACTATGATACGATGATAAAAGATGGGATGAATTTTTTAGACAATAAAAGTTCAATTTTTACCAATGTACAAAGTTTAAAAAATTTATGATGTTGGACCATTGACTCGTATGTATTTTTTGATTTATCTTGATGCTCAATGAAAAATTTCTATAGAATCGAATCGATCACTTCTAAAATTAATCAGATCATAAAAATTAAATACTTAAATTACTAAAAATAAAAATAAATCTTATGACTGAGATACAGTTAGAAACTAAACTTGGTCAGCATCTTGTCTGTCCATATTTAGTTTAGTTACAGATTGCAGCCAAAGGAAAAGTCAGAACTTCTCTCTTTTGTTTTTGGGAATTGGCTTTTAGCTCATCTAGCCATGTTTGTGCAGTTGAGAATGCCCCTTTTAAGAGAATCCATCCAGATGCCCCCTTATTAAATTGCCTACTTGTTTTCACCAGCTTGTGTTGGAGCATTTATTTAGGTTTTATCTTGTTCCTCTGACTTATTTGTGAAGGTGTTCATGTCATGTCATGTGCAAATGAGGTTTGATACCCTAAAGCCCCCTGTTGTTATGGTGTTGGGATTTATTATATCTGAGTTATAAAGATTTGATTGTTGTTATTGTTATTGTTATAGAGAATTTGTAATAAGAGCTATGGCGATGATAATATCTAGAGCCATAAAAGTATAATCTTACACGACCAATAACAAAATAAAAAATGATATTGTTCAAGAAAAGAAACAATATCAAAAGAAAAACACTGCCAAGAAATTTGGTACAAAAAATTTTTAGCAACATTTTTGTAGTATTAGGATACTATTTAATAGTTGCTAATCATAATTAACTTTGCTCCAACAAATCAAAAACTAGGGTTAAAATCGCTGGTTGTGGATTCCACATTTATTAAAAAAACGGTGAAAGCTTAAATCAACGGTTCAAGTATCAAGTTCACACACCACCACACTTGACACAATATATGCTAATTTATAAATGAAATGAATTAAGTCAACGTCAGCATAACTAAAGCTACGAAATTCAAATAGGAAAATGGTACACAGTCGTCCCATGGTTTGTTCACCCCTTAAAAAAACCTTTGTTTCTAATTTATGAAAAAAAACGAAATCCGCCACCTTAACGCTCGGTCTGATAACCATCTGTGAGAAGGTAAATAGAAAATTCAGTTGGTCACGACACCAAGGGTAAAATGGCTAAATTCGAACCCTTGTCCTCCATCGTTTGTTCACCCCTAAAAAAAAAAAAAAAAAACTTTGCTCCCATTTCCATGCAATGCGGTTGTTATAGGGCATATCAATGCCCCTGGACAATGGTGCAACAAAAAGTACTGAATAGTTTATTAAAATATTCATAATTTGAATTTCAATTATAATGCACTATAAGATATTTTCTTTCAGTATAATAAAAATTATGAGATGTTTGCTATTGAACGTGGAGTTGTACATGCTTCAAGATTTATCCTAGTGGTTGATAAAAAATTTTCATGGGGGCCGAAATGGTCACCTCGATTGGACTTGTCACCACTAAGATTAGTTAAATGTAGATACTTGAACTATCAAATAATAATAATAATAATAATAATAATACATTTTAAAAAAGACATATCAATAATTAAGCAAGAGAAACCAACACTCCAAATTAACATTATTGCTTGGAAGGCATGAACAACGAAGGATGAAGCCAAAATGATATAATTGCTGATAATGATATGAGTATTTCTATGATTTTAAAACAATTTGGCTGATAAGTCAAGTCCAGGAATATCTTTTTAATGGATCAAATTAGGTCTTTATTCATATATTCATTGAGCATTTTTTTTATTCTTTTAAATAATTTGGAAAAGTGTGTCTTGATATTGTGAATTTAGTTATATTTGTTTGTTTGGTTATGGCTTTTATTTCTATAGCTCATAAAAATCACTCAATTTCATTATAGTGGAAGAAGAAAATAGATTTAGAAAATAAAAAAATTGAATTAAGTTCCAACTCCTTTTTGAAATTACAAGTAAAAAACATAACTCATCAATGTTAGGATCTCATTAGGGTGGATCTTGTCACGCAAGTGATGCTTAGATATAAGTTTTGGCGACTTTGAGAAATGATGATATTGGTATATAAGGATGGAACTAAATGAAAATAAGGTAGGGTAGATGCCCAATCTTCAATTTCAAAATTATAAAAGGCACCTATTAAGAGTAAACCATCTCTTGTTGAGATTTTTTGGAATATAATTATTTATTAGAAGATTTTCAAAATGAGAAGAAAGAAGAAAAGAAAAGAGTGTTCTCGTAGAGCTCTTAGGATTTTCGTCAAAACTTTAATGTCATATCTAAAAATTGGAGGAAGTTAGAGAAATTTAAAATATTCCAATTTTAATATAAAATCATGTCTTAGGGAAGAAGGTATAAGTTGATGGGGCACATGGCGGGAAGCACATGATAGCTCTAATTTATGTGCAATCCATGGAGCTTGGACGATATTTTGTTGACACAATTTGCATTTTGTTGTTGTTCACATTTTGTTAGGCACAATGTGGCGTGACCAATTGACCTAGCCTTGACCAACCAAATCGTTTGAGTACTAGTGTAATGTAAATCTTCCAAATGATTCAATGTCTCATAAAAATCTAGACATGTGCAACTCAAATGGCATAGGCAGAAACTTTCACTAATACGGAGTCCTAAGAAAGTATCAGATCACATTAAACCTATTACACAGTCTTATCCTACATTAAAGAGGTTATTTCGCAACTCAAATGTATGACTACTAAGTCACGTGACAATAATTCTATTATTGTGCTAAGGCTCCCTTTAATGGATTGACATATATAAATGTTAAAAGTGGACTAGACCAAATCACTTTAAATTTATCGATCCTCTTATTCATGTCCCTACTCTGGTAGGCAATTCTAGAGAAGTTATCCTGAAATTGAATGATCCGAGCGGATCACGGGGCTCTTCCTGGTGTGAATTGCATAACATTGAATGATCTCATTATATCTTTTTAAAAAAAAAAATATCAAACCTCAATTGCACACCATTCGTGGGAGTGAAGTAAGCCTAAAAAAGCAACTATGTACTTCAAAGCTGTTAATCACTACGAGTTAACAAGCCTATCATTCCGGCCTATTGCCAAACTTCACAACAATTTCAATGGATCATGTAGCACAAGCAACAGCCTAAAAATAAGTGTTTCATATATGCTATTTTGGTGGCTTCACAAAACTAATTCAGGCAAAACTAAAAAGCATAAGGAGCACCCTCTGAAAAGGGTGGTGGACCTATCAAAGTTTCAACAATGGTCTTCCATATAAAAAATGGAAATTAGGGTTAGTGAAACCATTGAGGAGATGGATAACAGAGGATTGGATAGATTTATGGCTAACCCTAAAGCCTATTTCTAGAGATTTTGCATGTGGAACTCACAATTTGTTTACACTGTGTTTTATTTTTGTTTTCTTTCCTTTTAGGAATACTGAAGACAATATTTTAACGTGCTTCACCAAAATTCCAGTCTGTTGCCACCTTTCTTGCCCCCATTTGCTACCTTCCTGAACACTATTCCACCTCCTCCTCTTCATCATCAAAATCCAATCGCCTCTCCCGATTGAAAAAATCATCTCCCCGTTCGATTCCTCGCAAGACAATCTTCACGAAACCATCTCAAAATCCAATCTTTCGGCAATGGCTGCTTTCAAAAATCGATCTTGCGTCCTCCTCCTCCTCGTTGTTGTCGTCTCCGCCCTAACCCTCTCCTCCGCTGACTCGCCGGGCTCCGAGCAACCCTCCGCCTACGAGATGCTCGAGAAGTTCGATTTCCCCAAGGGCATCCTTCCGGAGGGCGTGCAGAGCTACGAGCTGAAGGGCGACGGGAGCTTCACGGTGCTCCTGGCCAGCGATTGCGAGTTCAAGGTGGACGGCGGGTACGTGCTCAAGTACGGCAGGAAGATCGCCGGGAAGGTGGACGCCGGGGCGCTGACCAACCTGAAAGGGGTCAGCGTCAAGGTCCTTTTCGCTTGGTTCAGCATCAACAGCGTCGCGCGGAACGACGCCGCCCTCAACTTCTACGTCGGTCCGCTCTCCGCCTCCTTCCCCGTCTCCAACTTCGAGGAGTGCCCGCGGTGCAGCTGCGGCTTCGACTGCGCCACCGCCGCCGCCGCCGCCGCCGTCCTGTCGGCCGAATCATGAGCCCGTTTAAGATCTCTTGTTGATGGTGAAAATGAAATAAATTCTTGCCCGCCTTGTGAATTAGAATCATGCTTCAGAACTCCGAATCCTGTAACATTATTGTTTCAAATAACGAGCTCAGTACGATTTTTGCTTCTCCCTTTCTTTTTTCTTTTCCCATAATTCTGAATTATTTTCCCTGAAGCGATCAATTGTGAGATTTCTTCATAATTGTGATCAGAGCATCTCATGCATGCATACGGCATACACACATCCTTTTCTAAGAGAAGAAAATGCACATTTTTTTAGAAGAAAATGGAGTTTAGTTGATGCCTGCTAACGATCTCGATGTTAAGTTCATTAATTTGTACTGTTTTATTCTTTCTGCTAAATTCTTTGCTGTAGCAATTCAATGAGTTAGGAGATCTAGCTTAGCGTCTTTCTAACATAGAAGAGTAAGTCTTGTTGCTAAATCTTTTCATTTGAGAAGAAAAAAATAGAGTTAATTACAGACCAATTGAAAATACAATCACTGCTTGAGCCAAACTGTTACAACTTATTGTTAGATAAAAAAGAATGGAGCATTAAGGGAAGAACTTAATCTAATCATTTTCCTTGTCAAACTTTACCATTCAGTGTAACAGAAATTGGACGTAAATAATGGCACTTACTATAAGAAAATGGAATAGTACAAAGTTTCCATTAATATCTGAAAAAATAGGAAATTATTTTGGCCTCCTCTTGTGGCAAGACACCTCAATACACTTCATCTCCCGTTCAGCCAAAAAGCCAGCTTTGTGATTAGGAACTTGAATGTATTCAGATTAATAATAGACAAAAGTGTAACAACAACATTTGGTTGATCTAATTCCTATTTATCATAATTGGTTTCTTTCTTATTACTTGGCCGTAGTTTCAATAACTGAATCCAACAAGTTCTTCACTTTCCTAAGTTGCACCATTGAAGTCAAGAAATGAGATAAAAGATTAACTTGTTCACAGAACTAGTGTAAGATGGACATAGTAAAAGGAACTTTACTAGCTATAAAAAGGTGTCAAAGTGGGTTCCTGATACAAACTATTGTGAAAACGTCAAAAAATTAGAAGAGTTCTGCTCAGCTGTTCCTTCTCATTTCTCATCTCTGAGACCACAGTTAAACAGGGTAAATCACACATAAGCCATCTATCTGTTATATAAAACAGGCAAGAATCAATCTCATGGAGTGACACTGACAATAAAGGATATATCAAAAGCCCATGACTTCGGAAGTGAGGTTCATCAGAGGTGCCAAGGCACTAGGAGCAAATTTTCTTGCAAAAAGAAAACAAATGGAAGATGGCCTCGAATTATACATACAGAAGGTCCCATTATTCCTAATAGCTTTGATGAAACCCACCGTGATACTTGAAGCACCGTATCTTGCTGGATGAGGCCCACCTCTTGACCAATCAACCCAAGTGATGCTACGATTTGCATTGAGAACTCCATGGAACATGTTCAAGTATGTTGGAATGTAGTGTTCATCAGGATAGCATGAAGGTTTGCAGTATTTTCTAAAGATGTGGTAGTAATTATAGTCTGCAACTATGTTTACTGCCAACTCCCGCTTGAGCTCAAACCATTCTGAGCCTTTCCTCCATTGATATAGTTGTATATGTGGAGCCATGCGTCGGTTGTAGCGTCCACGCCCTTGTTTCGTATCTGCATCATAGGAGTCAACAAAACTATGGGCAGAGTTTATGAGGTACTCATAGATAGTGGGGAAATTATATATTGGTACGCAGCTTTCAGAGAGAAGAACAAAGCGTTCATTGGAAAAATCCAGTAAAGCATTTGCTAACAGACGCTTCTCAGCGTCAACCAATGTAATAGATCCCCAATACACCCCCTGCAAAACACCAATCCATACAGAGATATCAATGAAATTTAACTTGAGCTTCTGAGCATTGTTTCAAATTAACTATAACTTTAAACAATGGTGACAAGGATAACTAAAGAATGCCCATACTTGTTCATACTCAAAAATTTAAACAAGTTGCAAAAAAAAAAAAAAGAAGAAAGTATTCCTATAATGTGCATGCATTTATCTAAACTGTAACTGTACAGAAGACTATATGGTAGCATTACATTATCTATTTTGTTTAATCCATCACCAAGAACATGAAACACATCCATTTTGAGATGCAAGACATTTATGCCGACAATGGGATAAAAGAAAAAAAATTGTATCATGACACAAGAATATTAGGCAGTTTGATTAGCATTCTTCTGCCATTTAGCAATCATTCAATAGATATAAGTAGGAAATATTTGGAATGTGGTTTGAAACAGAGTACTTACTTCACTTGGGATTTGTCGACCATAAAATGCAGAATCGTCATTGACATTAAGCTTATAGTCAGGTAACGTGTGGACGTAAATCGAATATAACCCTTTGTGTCCCTTAAAGAACCTTTCCCAAAGTGGCACAAAAGGCAATGGTCCCCTTGTCAAGAACAAGAAAGCCACCTTTGGCACCCTGTTAAATGGATACTCCTCCATATGGGGCACCAATGATGCCCGCCAAAAGAGTTCCTCATCTGTCATGCTATGCTGCAAGTGTGTTGGGCCAAGAAAGCTCTTAATGCTTAAACTGTCCTTATCGCAGTTCATAGAGTACATCGTTGATGGGAAGAACAGCTCAGTCCGTGAATTGAAGTTGTGGGTAAAGTTGGAGCTCAAGCACAATCCTAGAACAACTCCCATCATCAAAATACCTAGAGCCAATACAAACTTCATCAGTCCAATTGACCAGTCCTTTCTTGGGGATGAAGGGAAGTAATCCTCCTCTTCATTTCTAGTCAGCTTCCACATACTTCAAATTCTGGCCTCGTGCACGCCTCAGCCCTCAGGCCTTAGGTTCTGAACTCTTTCTATCAAGTGAGCTTCTTGTTTGCAAGAATTCCAAAGCCCAACTCAAGATCGCTGACGATTTATAACTATTCAACTTCCAGATAGCTGAAGGAGCCTCCTCCAGACTTTGCAGCTCCGACTAATCCCTAATAAACCATCAGAGGTCCCAAACGTTGACAAACAAAACTGGGTGGGTTTTCCCCCCTATTTTCTGTGAGAACTCAGGAGTCAGAGGAAAAGGATTGAAATCAACAGAAGCCCCAGCTCAAACACCCATCAGCCGCGACTCCAATCTCAGTTCTCGATCCTCCTCGACCACAACAACAAAATCTTATGTTTTCCCCAAAAATCTACGAATCAAAGCCACAGAAAGATACACGGATCCAACCGACCTCCACAAGACAAAAAAACGATATTGAGAAAGCTGAACTCACCTACGGAACAAGCCTTCCCTTCTTCCTCACTCCGATCTGCTGGGCAAACTTAGGCCACCGGTGATCGCGACGCCGACTGAACTACGATCGATTGAACCGAGGCGAAACATCGAAGGTTTCTGTTGCGTAGCTGATCCAATAGCGGGAGGACGCAGCCAACAATTCCATCGTCGCCAATCGAGAGCAACCCTTTTGGACTGGCGTATCCTCCCATTTTTTCATAGGAACTAACGAAGACAATGGAGAGATCGCAATTTGAATTTCTAGCAAAGTATACCGCGTTTCTGTTGGCCAACACGAGTGGGGTCCAATCACTCTCCCCATCGGAAGTAAGAACGGCGAGGTGCATGTACAGAATGCTAGCGTCTTCATTTATTTATAAAAGAACAAAATTTTTATTTCGCTCTAACATTTTACGTATTTTACAAAACGTCTCTCCACTTCATAAATTATATTATAAAAGTAGTCTCCATTTTCCAAAGAGAATTTTCAATTTAAACATCGTGCTTTCATCTAATTCTTTTCCTATAATTTAGAATATTAGGATTTAGGTCCCGGGACATAGCTGAGTTGATTACGATACAGCAGACTTACAGAAGAGGGCAAGAGTTCGAATCCTAGCGAAGCCAGGCAATACCTTCCTGCGTCGTGATCAACTGCAATTTCTCGATTTACCTTCTCACAAATGGTCGTGGAACCGACCATGTGAGGCCGCTAAGGTGACGGATTCCACCTTTTACAGAAGAATATTAGGATTTAGGGTTGGCCGTTGCGTGCGCTTCCCGATTTACCCTGGCGGTCGATAGAAAACTTCTTTGGGACCGGACCGGTCACCTCACAGATAGTCAATAAGACTAACTGAGATTATTATTTGTCCTCGGGACATAACTGAGTTGGTTACAAGCAAAGTTGCATGCGTCGTGATCAACTGCAGTTTATCAGATGATCGTGAGACCGCTTAGGTGGTGGATTTTATCTTTTTTTTTTTTTCAAAAGAATATTATATTTTACATTTTATAGTTTGTGAAATAAAAATAATATTTTTATCTTATCGATATTAATATTTTATCCATGTGTAGTGGGAGTGATATGGATGGCCTAAAAGCAAATTGTGGGTTAATTTATATTAAATTGTAGGGTTAATATAATAAAATGTACAATCCTATTAAATCTACCTTACCTTACCTTGGCTATCACTCGAGCAGGTAAGCCCCTCAATTTTTAATACAAATTTTAAATAATTTATTTTCCTTCAAATAAAATAAAAATAATTAAAAAGGATGAGACCATGAATGAGAAGATGTTCGGAACTCCGAAATATAAAGTGACGATTAAAGATTTTTTTTTTTTTTTGGAATTGCAATTTCAGCAATTGAAGAATAAAGAGAAATTGAAAGTCCTAAATTAATTTTTTTTATTTTTTTGAGTTACAATTTCAAAATCTAATAGATAAAAATAGCCACTGAAAAATAAATATGAGTTGAAAATCCTAAATCAAATTTTCGATCTCTATTTCTTAAATTTCTAGAGTTGCAATTTCAAAGTCCGATGGATAAAAGCGGCAATTGAAGAATACATAATTGGTAAAAGCTCTAAATCAAATTTCTCATCTTTATTTCTGAAATTCATAGTGGTAATTCAATATAGCCTTCCATCTTGGATTCTTCATAAGCTCAATAAGTTTTATATTTTATTCATGTAATTGTTTATCATATATGTGATATTTTCTATACAAATTGATTATTTACTTATATTTTTCATATAAGTTTATTATGAGTAAGAAAAAAAATTAATTCCGATTTCAAGAAAAAATATTCAGAAGATAATTCTTCTAATATTGTTGGTGATAATATTCAATTTGAGATTCTCAATCTTTTCAAAGATAAAGCTCCAACTATAGAACCTTTTCTATAATAAAAAAGTAAAATTTATCACCCCAACAGTCCCACACGATCGGGCCCATGACCATATGTGAAGAGGTAAATCGAAACATTGTAATTGGCCACTATGGGAGAGGACATTGCCTCGCCTTCGTCGAGATTCAATCATTGTCCACTGTAACAAGTCTATCCCGCAATAACTAGGGGTGTAATATCGAGCCAAGCCCCTCACGAACTATTCAAATCTCGGTTTGAAAAAAAGTTTGTTCGAGTTCGTTCGATTACATTAATGAGCCGAGCTCAAGCTTGATTTTGAGCTCGAAAATATTATCGAGTCAAGCTCGAACTTAACAGTATTTAGTTCATGAGGTCGTGAACGTGTTCGTTAGGAGGCTCGTGAACATGTTCGTTAGGTAACTCGCGAACATGTTCATTAGGAGGCTCGTGTATATATATATATATATATATATATATATATATATATATATATATATATATATATATATATATATATATCTTAGCTGAGTGATGGCTGTTCACTCAATTTTTCAATACAACTAGTGATATTGTCTTACATAGAGCCTTATGTGAACAACCTTAAATAGTTAGGAGTTGGAACATACATGACTTGATGCTAATGATGATTTCTCACACCATATACCTGTGGCCTAACCCCTACAAACTCCATAGATTTCCTACACATTTCAAGTTATCAATTGCATCGAACATTTACAAAATTGGCCCACCAAGTGAGTGTTTGTACGAGATACAGGGTCCAGTGCCTACACTAAGGTTGCCAATATTTGTGGGTTTCCACATATCATGTGTGATGGATTCATCACTGTGATTGCTTACATTGAATAGTGCCCATTCCTGAGCTGGATATGGAGAAAAAAAAAGCTTCATTTCAAGGTCTGCACAAATGCAACTCTTTCTTCATTCCTTAACAGAATCTGTGGTTGCATTAACCATATAAGAGTACGATTTGTTCTGTTAGCTAGGAACTGACCAATCATCGATGAAGACAATGACGAACCGATCTAAATACTCCAAGAAAATCTGATTCATCAGATTCATAAATACGGCCGGAGCATTGGTGAGACCGAACGACATCACCAAGAACTCATAGTGTCCGTACCGAGTGCGTAAAGCTGTCTTCTGGACATTCTCGTCTCGTACTCTGAGCTGATGATAGCCAGATCGCAGATCAATCTTAGAGTACACGCATGAACCCTTCAAATGGTCAAATAAGTCATCGATGCGAGGCAATGGATACTTGTTCTTCACGGTTACCGCATTCAACTGGCGGTAATCAATACACAATCGTATAGATCCATCCTTTTTCTTTACAAATAGGACTGGGGCTCCCTAGGGTGAAACACTCGGACGAATGAAACCCTGGTCCAATAATTCTTGTAGTTGGACTTTAAGTTCCTCCAACTCTTTCAGAGGTGCCATCCGATATGGGGCCTTGGACACTGGTGCCGTGCCCGGAATTACCTCGATAGTAAACTGAACTTGCCTCTGTGGTGGCAAACCAGGAAGCTCGTCCGGGAATACATCCTAAAACTCTCTGACGATACGAACATCGGAAGGACAAGAAATACTGTCTTCCTCTGTTTGCTTCAGAAACAATAGATAACCGCGGCAGCCATTGTTTAATAGTCTCTGAGCCTATATAGCCGATATAATAGATAATCCATCACTCTGAGTATCAACGAATTCCCAAGTGGGTTGATCCAGAGGTCGAAAAGTAACCACTCTCGCTCGGCAATCTACTGTAGAGTGGTAAGTGGCCAACCAATCCATACCCAGAATGATATCGAATTCTGCCATATCAAGCACCTGCAGATCCACTGTAAGGGTATGACCGTCGAAATCAAACGGACATTCCCTAATCTGCTGATTGGTAGTCCTACACTTCATCGGATGGTAAAGATACTGCTAGACTACACAATCTAATCATCGTACTTTAACCAATTTTTCTCAAAAATACTCTAGATATAAAAGAGTGAGAGCTACCAGTATCAATCAAAGTATCTGCATATATAGAATAGACAGAAACCATACCCCTGATGACCGATCCATCGGCCCGCTGTGTATCCTCCCGAGTAATCGCATAGACACGTCCAACCTCAGTGCTAGACGGCTGCGTAACCGGCTGAGAGGTAGAAGGCCGCCACTCCGTTGGAATATGACTCGGAGGAGCTGGAGTTTCGGAAACTGAGGTTACTGCTGAGGTAGCATGTATGACTGAGGTACGGCTGGTAAATACTGCTATGTAGAATAACGCGTCTCTGGACCAGTAGGATACTGAAAAGCTATCGGTGGAGCTGCCTGGTCGCTCCCCTGAAGCATATACATCTGTGGCTGGGGTGGTAGGGGTGCTGCTGCTGTGGTACTTTGGGCCTCTGTGTCCTCTGAGATCGCTGTTGGATAGGATGTCCTCCAGAAGATGCAGCACCATTAGACTCCAGCTGAGCCTTCAGAGTACAATCTTCTGATCGTATAAGCACTCTGTAATTTGCAATAGTAACAGATAGGCTGATCCAGTGGGCAATCATCCATCATATGACTATGCGATCCGCATCGATTACACTTCCTATACTGATCTTTCTGGCCCAAATATGAAGTACTACGAAACTGTTCTCTAGACGGCTGTCTAGTCCTTTGTCGCTTCTGAGCAGTCGGCTGAGAGTCCGGCTGACAGACCTACATCCTGTCTCGAATGTATACAGCAAGGCCCTGTACAAACTGATCCATCCAATCCCCGTCCTGCGCCACCAGCTGTGGACAGAACTCTGAAAAGTTTCTTAAATTCTGTGTTATATTCCGTGACTGACCTTTCTCCTTGCTTCAGACTCAAGAACTCCTGACGGCGTGCCCTGCAGAAGGTCGCCAGAAAATACTCTCTCGAATGCCCCTCTGAAAGATGCCCATGTCACCTCCCGCTCTCCAATTACGATCTTCTGAGTCTTCCACCAAGTAAGAGCCTCATCCCGCAAGTGATAAATAGCCAACCTGACCTTCTCTGAGTCCGTACAATCCATATACTCATAAGTGTCCAAGGTCATAATACGACTCTTACCAGCCGGAGCAGATGTAGGCATATCTGGAGGAATCCCCTGGGTCTAACCACTCGGCTCTCCAATCGAAATATCAAGGTTTTGATCCCATATATCCCTCTCCTGAATAAGATCGGGCTCCTCCGACATATCAGGTCGTCCCAGGTGTCGACCTCGTCCTCGGCCTCGGCCTCGGCCTCGAGGTATAGGGGTCATATATTAAAGTGTACCTGATACACGATCAATATAAATTTTCTACCCAACTAGAGAAATATACTAAAATACTTACAGGTTTTTTTCAGAGATCTTTGCCATGCCATTTCCATCTCACGATCTGGATCGAGCAACTCAAAATCCGATAAACTCGATACGACGACAAATACGACTTTCGGTTACTCGATACAAAACAATTCCGAACAAATGCTAAACCTAAGTCCTAAAATGCAACGATCAATTTCGAAAAACTAATCGTAAAACCATGCTCCGATAGACTCTAAAATGTGACAAACAGAACGTAAACCTACACTCTGATACCACTAAATTGTCACGACCCGGGAGATAGCCGTCCGAAAAATTTCGACAGCACCTCCCCAGTATCACTGACAATTCCCTGAATACAAACATATAATAAGGCCCACACGGCCTATCCATACTACAAAATATGGATTATACCAGTAACAAAATATAAAAGTGACCCACACGGCCACATACACATCCTACACAATGCATAAGAATGAAATACTAATTCTACACAACAAATAAGGAATAAACTCGTAAAGTAATGAAAAATTCAAAGTTT
>NC_133862.1:14905155-14908711 GCF_044706935.1 Curcuma longa | reverse complement strand
TCTTCAATAGCAACTAATATTAGTAGGTTAACTTGATCCGAGTCTGACCCAGATTTTGAAGAGGACTCATCCTAAGTTTCCTTGAGTGTCATTTTCTTTTTCTTTTTATCTTTATGGTTGTCTTGTTATTTTCTTTTAGAAGTGAGCAATCTGATTTAAAGTATCCCTTCTTATTGCATTCAAAGCATTGGACGTTGGCTAGATCCTTTCTTGAGATTTCCCTTTTTACAAACTTTTTGGAAAATCTCTTTTGTTAGATCATCTGTTTCATCTTCATTGGTTGATGATCCGGAGTTGGATTTCAGATTCAAATTCAATTTCTTCCTTAGGTTTAGGTCTTGACTTAAGTTTATGACTTAAGACTATTAGTTTTATCAGCAATTAAGGTTATATCTCTTTTCCTTTTGGTTTAGATTGGTCTGTTCATGAAGTTCAAAGTCATAGAAAATTCATCTAATTTTATTATGGATGTATTTTAGACACTTTGTAGGCATCTACTATTGACGGCCATAAGGTTGTTCTTAGGAAGACTTTTAGGGTATACCTAATCAAGTTGTGATTATCGACTTGCTCACCGAGTACATGAATACGTTCAAGATTTTCTTGAATTGACTATGCAATTGACTTATGGATTCATCATCCCTCATTTGGGTATTTTGAAACTGACTTAGTAATAAATCCTTTTTGGCAGTTCGTGAGTCAATTGAGCCTCGTGGAGTTCAATTGTTTTCCCATAACTCTTTAGCACTGCTAAAGTGCTTAAGCTCTACTCATTGTTCCTGAGTCAAATCACATTAGAGTGTGGTAGTAGTTCAACATTTGCTTTTGCTTTCTTTTAGAGTTACTGGTCTAGTGACTATAGTTGGTTGGCTCGCCATTTGAATTTCTATGTAGTTCAAATCCTACCTTGATGATCATCCAATTATCTATCTCATTCATAAGATATTATTCCATCATTCTTTTCCAACAGACAAAGTTATTGTCATTGAATAGTGGAGGAGGGTTGTGTTGTAACCTTCTTGTAAGTCCATTAAACTTAGGGTTGTAAATTGTTTTGGTTTAGTTAGAGTTAGGTCTTTAAGTTGATTTGGTCTCTGACTTAAAATGTAAAATTCGCCCTAAGTTTGATTTAGATTTTGCTTTGGGCTAGTTAAATAAAAATTTCCTAATTAAGTTTCTAAGTCGTAACAAGGCACAATGGCATTACTGGATATCAGAACAATGACCACTTACTAAGACAAAACTAAAATAAAATTTTAAATTTGACTAGCTTTAGTATAATTCTTTAGTCTAACTAGATTAGAACGAGGTGAGTCTAACTAGATTGGAGCGAGGAGCGGGCGATCGTAGCGTTAAAATCATCGCAAATGCTTCTAAGCGACTAGTAGAGATGAGATTTGCGATTCAAGAAAGCATGCCAAAGATGAAAATTGACCTAGCTCCAAGTGATCTGGGGGAGTCAAGTCGACCGAGATTATGGATAACATTTACTACTAGATAAATATTGCAGCCAAGTCAACAGTCTCCCAGGCGATCGTGGATGGTCTAGTCAATTAGAGAGATGTCACGTTAGCATTCGAAGAAGGCCCATAAAGGAGCCACGAGGTAGAATTTTTAAGCAATTCATTATCAATCATTTTCAATGTGCTCATGGTCAGATTCAGTGCTCTTCAGGCGCTACGTTGGTAACACGCCGCAACATCACTCTTCATCTTCGATAAACAGCAACTTGAGTGTAACAAAATTATTTTATTATTGTCATACATTCTTGTATTATTATGTGTTTTATTTTTAGATTCTTTTTAAGGTTTTTTCACCTCTAGATTTTTTAAAAAAGAAGTTAATCAAAATAGGAATTAATTTATTTATGTCGTGCGTCTTTATAATTGTTGTATGCTTTATATGTTAACCTAGAAAATATTATTGCTCTTAGAATACTTGATTTAATTATTTATATTTATTCCACTATATTACTTTGTCAATATTTTTAGAATTATTTTTTGTCCTTTAAAACTCGTAAAATTCGTAACGCTATTCACCTCCTTTTCTAACATCGAGTTTGATTCTAAAATTTGTCAAGTAATCCCAGATAAGTCTCCTAAATCTATTGACAAAAATTAAAGGATGTTGTTACCTACTTGGTATAAGTTATTTTTTGATTGGTTAGAATATTCTTGACAAAAAATGCTACTTATTGTCTTCCATGTATTCCTTTTGTTAAGCCAAACACACATTTTGAGTCTAATGCATTTATTGTTGGTGGATTTTAATCTTGGAAAAAAGTGAATGGTAAAATTGTTCATTTTTTATTTATGAAGGGATTGGTCCTAATTCTTCACAGAAAAAGGCCATGAAAAATTTTCACAATTTGATGAACTCATTGCAACATATTGATACGATTATGGGCAAACAATCTTTGGAGTTGTTGTAAAAAAGTATTTACGATTTAAACAATTGATGCTGCCAAGTTATGTGCATTCCAAGGTTTAGCTTTTAGAGCTCATGATGAATCATGGGGCTCACATAATCGTGATAATTTTATAGAAATCATAAAGCAGGCAACTTCTTATAACGAAGATGTGAGATCAATTGTGTTGGAAAATGCACCTCAAAATACTTCTTATACTTCTCCTCAAATTCAGAAGGAGATTTTTATCACCCTATGCTAGTAGATTCAAAGGTTCATCACTCAATCTTGAGATGAGTCAAAAAGGGAGTCAATGGCTATTGTTTTAAGATTTGTTGATAAAGAGAGTTTTATTAGAGAAAGATTCTTTGGCATTGCCTATGTGGAAGATACAAACTCATGTACTTTGAAAAGAGAAATTTATGGTATTCTATCTCACAATAATCTTTTCGTACAAAATATTTGAGGACAAAGTTACAATCGTGCTCGTACTATTCGAGGAGAATGGAATGGTTTGCAAGCTCTCTTTTTGAGTGAATGCCCATATACATATTATGTTCATTGCTTTGCACATTGTCTACAATTGACATTGGTAGCAACAACCTAAAGTGTTATTCCTATTGAACATTTCTTTTCACACTTGGCTATATTATAGTGAATTTAGTGGATTCTTCTGCCAAATACCATGCATGATCAATTGTGAATTGCTCATGTAGTCATGTTACTCAAATTGTAGAATTGATATCTACTAATGAGCTTGAATCTGGAAGAGGAAAAAAAATCAAATTGAGGCATTACAACGTTCAAGAGATATACGATGGGGCTCTCACTTGAGGGCACTTCGTAGTTTGTTTCTTTTGTTTGATCCCGTTCTACTTGTTTTAGTGATATCATCAATGACAAAATAGTTTATCTGGTAGAGCAATAACTGATGGAGCTTATGATGTAATGCTATCGTTTGAATTTGTGTTTATATTGCATTTTATTCTTGAGTTGTTAGAAATGATCGACGATCTTTGTAAATTCTTGCGAAAATAAAGTCTCATTGTGTAAAATGTTATAGATGAATCGGTAATACAAAAAGAACATAATTAGAAATTTAGAGAGAATCAATGGGAACAATTATTTGATAAGGTGAAGAGTTTTTGT
>NC_133862.1:14901633-14905055 GCF_044706935.1 Curcuma longa | reverse complement strand
GTCTAGGGTGGATAAGCAAATCCACGAGTCAAAATACATGATCAAGGTAAAGGTAATACAATCAGAAATATTAAATATTATTTAAAAAGGACATAAATTGTATATGATGAAGAGGAATTTCAAATGCAGAGATAATACTCTAAAGGCAGCGTTTGGTTGAGGGTCATTCGTGATTACCTTGGTTATGTGATTACCAAGTAATCACATAACCAAGGTTATAGGGAATAAAACATAACCAATGCTGTTTGGTTTAAACCTAGGTAATGAGACAAAACCTTGTTTGTTTGAAGGTTTTAATACATTACTTACTTGAATATTTACTATATTACCCCTAGTACAATTATAATCATTTTTTTTACAACTAAATTAATTTGATATTTAATTTTTTTAAAATTAAATTATTAATTATAGGACAATCATAATCATAATTATACATCAAATTATAACTTAATAAAAGAAAGATGAGCTTCATTTGTAATATAAAATTTATGTTTTCGTTATAATTTGTTAATCTTCTTTATCATCTAAATTTATAGTTTATAAATAGAATTAATTATAGTTTATAAATAGAATTAATAAACGTCTAGTCTAATCAGTTCATCTAATAATTATGATGATCATGTCGACAATAGTGCGTTTGGTTGGGGGTCATCATGATTACCTTGGTTATCCATGGAAAGTTATGACTTAAAACCTTGTTTGGTTTAGGTAATCGGTGATTCCCAAGTAATATTTCATGCTCGACACATCAGCATACGTCAGCAAAAGAGGACATCCAACCCAGAATCAGAAAACCAAGGAAAACCAAGGTTTTTCTTGATTCCGGGGTTAAGATATTTTCTTTACAAAATTACCCTTCAATCTTCGGCGAAACCCTCCGCGAGACTCCAGTCCCCGATCGCGTGAGCGAAACCTAGCGAACGATCGAGCGGCGGCGATTCGAAGCCTTCGTCCACCTAGCGAACGATCGCAACTCGGTGGAGGCGTCGGAGGCATGCACATCTCGGTGGAGATCGTGAGCGAGGAAGAGATGTCATTCATCGAAGCTGCCATGGCCTCCATTCACCCCCGCCTCGCATCTTCCGCTTGCCTTCTTCTTCCTCCCGATTCGCCCTATTCTCTTCCCTTCCCTCTATCCTCCCCTTGCTCCTCCGTTCCGCCGACCTCCCCCAGGTCTCGTTCCTTCTCCACGTCGAGGGACATTGAGGATGTCGTCCCTCCTAGATCCTCCCTTCTCGATCAATTTTGATCCAAAAGGGGGCTTTCCATTACTGACATCACTTCCACGGTAGGTTTCGTAAGATTGATCCTTGTCAATTAGCTGCCCAAAATGTTGTTAAGGTTTATGAAATTGTTTCCACCTATGTGCATCGATCCATCTATTCCATTCGATGGGATGTTTCATTTGTCTTTGCTCTTTTGAGATGTCATTTTACCGATCCTTATCTGTAGCGCCATTAATATCAGGAATGGTGTGAAAAGCAATTGCAGTTTTTGCTTTGCCGGGGAAAGCCAAAGAGAACTGAAGCTATGAAAGCTGGTTCTGATCGTCATAGCCAACTAGAAAAGGAGGTGAGTCGCTTAAAGAGACAAACATGCAAATTTTTCATAAATCCCAACATTCATCTTTTGTAAATTGTGTGAAACTGATTCTCTTTAATCGAAAAGGAATGCCTAATCTCTTTTTTGAAGGATAATGAATTCTCATGAATATTTATCAATTTTCTAGTTTGTTGGAATAGGAACTGGAATTTCAAATCTAGAACACTAAATTATACTTGTATGTTATGTTATACATCATGTAAAGAAGTAAAATAGATGAAGGCATATAACTGTTAGCCCTAATTTTTGATGAATCTAAGGAATCTAAGAAGCACTGGCAATGTTTTTTGTAGTTGAAAATTTCAAAACTTTTAACTATTAGAGTCCTAATTTCTAAGTTGTTTATTATCTTTTAGGTGAATGAGATAGGGGAGTTATTGCTATAATGGTGATCTGATCAGGTAACCCTTTATCCCGAAAGAATAAATTGTATACATTTGAAATCAGCAATGCAAAGTGATGTTTTTGTAAAGAGCGAATGCTTTTGTTTTCCTAAAAAAGCTCTGAGAATTGCATCTCTCATGCCCTAGACATCTTTCACTGTTTACATAAAGAGATCCCTAGATTTTGGATTCAATCTTCCTCTGAATCCAAAGTAAAGAATTTGAAGAGAGATCACAAAATTTGTTCCAGAAGCCCATGAACATGTCATTCCAGTTAAATGTTCTTTATTCTTTTTACCATTGTCTACACTACTCCATAGGAATAGAATGCTTGCAGTTGCAGGATAGAAACCTATCTTTCACATTTTAATTTTCTATAATTTGTCTAGATTTAACATCTACGCCCATTCTTCCCTTGAAACCTTCATTATGTGTTGCAGAAACTCTTCCACTCTAGCCTAATTGAAGATCTAAACATTACTGTTGAGATGCTCAGTCCATACTCCTTTACGAGGCAAATAATAGACCAAATGTCTCTTGCAAATACTTTGGTTGTGGTATCTAAAGATAACAATAACTTTCAGTTCGTAGCGGAGCTTAGTTCCTAGATTTGAAAATGTCAAGGTCTTTTGTCAACTACTGCAATGATGGAAACTTCATTGATGATGAAGGAATTGGAGGAAGCAATTCGTGATATGGGTCTCCTACTCTACCAAGCGCAACAACTCCATTATGACAGTGCTACCATGATTATGAAGATGAAAGGTGTTATTGTCTCTTGATGAGAAGATGAAATCTGAAACTGAAAAGAGCACCAAATATGGACAGATAGTTGCTGAACAGCACCAAATATTGTGTTTGTGTGAATATATATATGATTATTATGAATGAGTAGGTGTTTGAAGTGTTTTGTATTTCTGATATATACTTTGATTTGTAATTGTTTTGAATATAACTTTTGATATAGCACCATATAGAACTTAATGGCATTTTAATTTCTAATCGGCATTTTCAATTTCTAATTGGCATTTTCAATTTCTAATCGGTTTTCGATTTATTCAATTCGGTCGATTCAATTTTGCTCAAATACTTACTCCGATTTGTTAGAGCCTCTCTTAAGATAATTTAAAATTTTAAATTTTATAATATATATTAAATTATTAATATTAATTAATAATTTAATTTAATTTTAAAAATAATTAAATATCAAATTAATTTAGTTATAAAAAATAATTATAATTGAACTAGGGGTAATATAGTAAATGTTAAAGTAAGTAATGTATTAAAACCTTCAAACAAACAAGGTTTTATCTCATTACCTAGGATTAAATCAAACAACATTAGGTTATGTTTTATTCCCTATAACCTTGGTTATGTGATTTCTTTGGTAATTACATAACCAAGGTAATCATGGATGACCCCCAACCAAACGCACCC
>NC_133862.1:14888999-14901533 GCF_044706935.1 Curcuma longa | reverse complement strand
AATCAAGAATTGAGAGCAAGAAGTTCCACACTCCACTAAAAGTAAGATCTCATGGACGCCCACCAACGAAAAGAAAACAATCTAAAGTTGAGCAAATTGTGAAAAAGGCGGCGATAAAGAGTAGAAACCAAGCTAAGGTTTAATCGATTATACTTTGATTTTATGTTTTGGATATAATTGATTTTACTTTTTGTTATTTGTTAATATTGAACATAAGTTCTTTGTCGACAGGGTGTGAGAGGTGGTGGCAAAGAGCAAGAAGATTTGCCAAATTTTGGGCTATGTTCAAGATGTTGCTAGTGAAAGAAACTTGAGACAGTTCCTTGTGGTATGAAAACTCCTACTATTCTTCAATTCAAGATGTAAACTGTAGAATGAACTGAAACAAATGGATTCCATTTTAGGTTGCTGTAAGTTTGCGGGATGCTGCTATCATAGGGACCTGGTGAGTTTATCATATGGTTGTCTTTTTTATTTTTAGAGTAATAATTTTATTAAAAATAAATAAATAAAACCAATCAAGATTTAGTCTATCATATGAACCATCATCCTGAGGTTATTAATCATGATTCTGTTGTGTTTTCATATGCCCAACAGCCCAAGCTTATTTGAGATGGGCAGAATTGATAATACAATAAAAAAAAATGAAGTGAGGCAAAAATCCTTAGGAGAGCCCCTATGAAGTGAGAACTATGTTGTTAAAAGGAATTTACTATGCCATGTATACATGCCTTTTCTTTTCATATAAATCAATCTATATACTTATTTAGTTCAAGGTTTCATAGCTAAATGATAATTTTATTCAAGATCAAAATGGAGTATATGTCTTCTTGTTAGTGGTTGTTATTTCCAAGAAAGGAGTGATGTAAGGATGGAAATGAATGTTGACGATGCATATCGGAAAAATAATAAATCTCAGTTAGCCCCATTGACTATCTCCGAGGGTGATCGGTTCGGTCCCACGGAAGTTTTCCACCGGCCACTAGGGTAAATCGAGAAGTACACGCAACGGCCAGCCCAGACACCCAGCATCCTTTGATTGCGCTCTCCATTTGGAGGAAAATTTCTACAAATACGCTATAGTTGGGGATCGAACCGCAGGTGCCTGGGTGACAACATAGATGTCCTACCGCGGCACTATTGTCCCGGGGACTGACGATGCATATCGAAGATCAATACATACATTGTTTGAATGGATTCATAAAAGCCCTCGGGGCATAGGTGAGTTGGTTACGACGCAGCAAACTTGCAGAAGAGGGCAAGGGTTCGAATCCTGGCGAAGCCAAGCAATACCCTCCTGCGTCGTAACCAACTGCACTCTATTACCATCTGCAAGTTATTTCTGAGGCTTCTGAGTTCAATTAGAAAGAACAAGGATGCTGGGTTAGATGATGATGAAGATAGATGCACCAGCATCTCCTTTGAGACAAATCTCAACATGGAAGCTGAAAGTGAATGTATGCCTCAAGATGAAAAGACTCTCCAATGTTGTGAATGTTGTCGACTGTTTTCTATAAGATCTCAATATTCCTATACTTTGTATCCATGCCTTAAAGCATTCCTCAAGGAGGAACCACTAGGCTTTGAAGATATGTGGTCAGACAGAAGGCATGTTAATACTGTCGTTGGTTTGGTCTAGCATCATGGTTGGCTGCTTAGCTTCATGTCATCTTTGCACCACTTTTTTTTTCAAAAAAAAAATTATTTTCGAATCTAATCAACTTGTGCTTACTAAATCATAAGTATAAGTTTAAATTTATCATATATGCATTTGTAGATGTTCTTGCGAAATACTCATCTTTAGTATGTTTTGATAATAAAACATTCTTATGCGCACCAGTAAGAATATACTCTTTTATAACAGATATTGCCTAAGTTGGAAGAAGCATCAGCAAGCTACCAAAAAGTTAGATCTCTTGAGGTTGCCTCAAGTTATCGTCATTGATTTAAAAGGTTTTAATGTACCAGATATACGAAAAACAAGCTCAAGACATTGGTATGCTTGCTGCTGGGGCAATTTGATCATGTGAGTTGGACAAACCAAACAAATTGTTTAGGTATTTTATCATTGTGAAGGCTAATCCTTGTGTATTACTTAGTTTCTACAAATCAAATATAAGAATCATAAATCAAACAAATTTGAACTGTTTTAGGAGAGGAAGAGTCAAAACAACACTGGTTTCTATTATAAGTTGCTCCCATTTTTAAATTCCATTTCACTTGGTCACTTCTAGTTTCAAGGAAACAACAATTGAATTATCAATAAAAAAACTAAGCAAATGTATGTGCCAAAGCCCTATTTTTCATACTTTGCCACTTCTGATGTTCCAAGCAAAAACACTGTCATCGCTAGAACCTGCTATCGAAAATCAATCATTATATTAGATGTGATAATAATTGACAGCAAACATCTTTTGACCAACTGATATTACCTGATATAACATACATTTCATCAGGACTGAAAGTAGCCTCCAATGTTCCATTACTTACAATTAGTTTTACATTATAAGTAGAAATCTAGGAAACAACACAAAAATTCTATGAAATTGACTGGTTTGATATCATGACTAACAATTATAACCCCAACTCCAAATTTGTGAAATACAATAAATTGAACTCAGTTATCTTCATCTGAAGAGAAAGCAATGCATGTGACAACCCAAATTATCCAACACATCATCACCATAAGTATTTGTCTAATTTTCTCTTTGTTTTATCCAATTCAAAGAGTAACTTGCAATTTTGGGTCTTCAACTCCTTCATAGTATTCTCTGCACTTTTGGCATCAGCCTCCAACTCCTTCATTACATTCTCTGCACTTCTAGCATCAGCCTCCAACATGGTTATTCTTCTTAGCAATCATGGTATTAATTGTGTTGATCTACTACACATCTCATCATCAACCCATGCCCAGAAACCACACCCCCCTCCACTCTGCGATTCCAAGTTATTTATGAGATTAAATGCCCAAGTTTTGCACAAAAGAAAGTGACAAATAATGTTAACTTTTCTCTATCTCAAATAGTGAACATATGACAAATCTCCTGCCTAGGTTATCATCAGTCCATGAGGTGATGATTTTCGTCATTCGTCCACATCTGCATTTCAGTGTATTGGTGGTGTAGTACTTGGGCATTTTTAACCTGCAAAGACAAACATACATCATAAATTAAGAGTTAACACTTTCAAAAATTATCGCATTCCACTGATCAAAGAGATGCAAAAGTAGTAGCTCTTTAGGATTAAGAGTTAACACTTTCAAGAACAAGTAGTAGCCCTTTAGTGATGCAAAAGTTGCATCAACACACATTCCATCAATCAATTGCTTTGGAGGTCAAAGGATCATGATCACAACCTTGATTGGAGGAATCAACTCATCTTGAGACAGCTCAAAAGATGAGTGATAGCATCTCATTTCATTCAAAGAGAGAACTAATTTACAGGGAACAGAAGAATCTAAAAGACATTGAGGGAGATACATTACTTTCTCATATGCACCAAGAGAAGTTGAAAAACATAGTAGAGTTCACTGATGACATACAAGTAGCTTTGATCATACTTCCAAGCAAATATTTCTATGATAGAAGATTGTACAACATCAAGATTTATGAGAAATTCATTAGATGGAAAAGAAGAACGAAGAAGAATATTTTCTGTATCATTAGTATTGATAACAGAAGCTGATAAGATCTGGAAAATATAAAATTTCATAAGTTTTGATTTAATAAAAGGAATCTAACAAACCATGGAAGTAGTTGACTGGCGTATCAGAATTAAACCATGAATTCAATGGGGATTTCAAGTTTTGGTTGAGTGCCATATAGAAGAAGTGAAACCATGAGTTCAGAAGGCAAGAAATGGGGGTGAGACAGTAATTAGAACTTAAGATCATCATGAATCAATCTAATTGTATGCTGAAGTTCTTGGATCACTCACTATATTGCGCAATAAAGAACTTAAGATCTTGCTCTGACCAATAGAAAGTTGAGGTTCTTGTCTTCTCGGCTAGCTCTGGAAGGATGACTCAATACCCGGATACCTCTGTACGAAAAATTTTCAGAGAGACAAAGGCATGCAATTTGATTCAAAACTTTCAGCAAAGCCTTAAGCCGACGGCGGTCGCGTTGGTGGAGGAAGAAGGTGCAGTGGCGACGATCGCATTGGAGGAGGAAGAAGGTGGGCTCCGGTGGGCGCAAAAAAGGTCACGCTTGGAGGAGGAAAAAGGTGCGGCGGCGGCGGTTGCATTGAGGAGGAAGAAGGTGGGTTGTGGCGATCGCGTTGGAGGAGGAAGAAGGTGGGTTGCGGCGGTCGCGTTGGAGGAGGAAGAAGGTGTGGCGGCAGCAGTCGCATTGGAGGAGGAAGAAGGTGGGCTGCGGCGAGCGCAGAGGAGGGAAAAGGCCGCACTTGGAGGAGGAAGAAGGTGCGGCGACAGCGATCGCGTTGGAGGAGGAAGAAGGTGGGCTGCGGCGGACGCAGGGGAGGGAAAAGGGTTTCGGGCGCAGAGGAGGGAAAAATTTCGACGGGTGCGTAAGAGGAGGAAGGGTTTCTTTCTCTTCGTCCTAATCCGCAACAGCAGAAAAAAGAGTTCCCCGTGGCATGGCATATGTGGACTGCCACATATGTCATGTTACGTTTCCTGATAAAATTTTATGTAGTGTATCAATGCTCTATTTATAAATGCATAAATATTATTTATGAATATTAATGAATTAAACACATATATATTCAATCTTATTTGTTTAGTTTAACGAGTTATTCAAACTTGTTCATTTATTAATTTTATATGTATTGAATAAACATAAATAAATTCTTAAATTGAACACTAAACTTGTTTACTAATATTCAATTCATTTACAACCCTAAAAATTATAGAAAGAAAAGTTAATATTGTTCAAATAGTCAATTGATCTCACATTCTTATAAGTTTGTGATAGGCAACACATGTTCAAATAGGCAACACATGTCTCCTCACAGATGGTCATGGGACCGACCGTGTGGGACTATTGGGGTGATGAATTTCATCTTTTACAAAAAAATTTAGTTTATATTTTAAACTTATTTGATTGTTTATTGAATTTGGTAATTGATGCAGGTGTTTTGCTATGGGAAATTTTATTATTATTTACATTATTTCCCTTTATTAAATGTGTCACTTACACCCGTCAAAATTATTTATTTATTTATTTACCAAACCTTTTATTATCGCCTTAAGTAGTATAGGGAGGTCCGGGTCGTCTCTCTCAGACTCAATGATAGGATGTTATTTTAGAACTGTTATGGGGTTTTATTGTGTTTTATTCATTCCTATCTACAATGTCAATTATTCACAATTAAATACTACAATCAACAAAAGAATATTAGCTATACAACATTTACAATTTATACATATAACAACTATGTTACAATTATAACATACTTTACATAATTACATTAAAGTACAACAATCTACACAACTTACAAATTATTCAACTAAATCTAAGTTAACTTGAACCGGTTCACAAACTCAACAATGGTATCCACAATGTAGTGAAGCAAGCACGAACATGTTCATAGTCCACAACTCATGGCAATTCCTATACTTATACACCAAGCAACACTTTACAAGATCAAATCAATAACCAAGATAACAAGTTTTTGAACTCATGTCAACACATCTACTTCAAGCATTCAACAATAAAGATTTCAACATTTCATACAATATCATGCAACCGGTTACACATCTCTAAAGCCTTAACAAATCCCAACCACTACAAGTTCAACATGGATTGGATCTACAACACAACACACATCATATTAGACAACCAATCATTCCAAACCACTTACTGATCAATCTTTGATTAAACAAGTTTAACAGCCAACAAGTTCACTAACAACAAGAGTTCAATAACCAACAAAAGTTCAACTTCTGATCACAGGCTTAAAATACAATAACCAACCATGATCGACAGTACAACCCTCAAAGAACCAAACAACATCAACAAAAGAATATATTAGGATTAGCGTTAGGAATTAAGTTTAGCAATTAAAGTTAGGAATGAAGATTAGAGGTTAAAACCTATATACAGTGTTATAAAAGGGGGATTTGCAACCAAGTTTAACAGAATCAACAGAACAACAGTTAGCTAGCACAAACAAAGAACGGAACAAGGGAGAAGTGGGTTAAACTAGGGTTAGGGTTAGCAAAAGTGTTGGTTTCAGAAGATGGAATGTCTAATGTTTTTTCACCTGGGGAATTAATTGGATTGTTGCGAGCGGAACGAGTGGGGCGCGCTTTGGACGAAGCGATCTCTTATCGCGCAATCCTATTGGGAATAACAAGGACATCTTTGAATACTCAAAGTTTCATATCCGAAGCAAGTTTTCAAGAAACCGCTCGAGTTTTAGCAAAAGCTGCTCTACGAGGTCGTATTGATTGGTTGAAAGGCCTGAAAGAGAATGTTGTTCTAGGTGGAATTATACCTGTTGGTACAGGATTCAAAAAATTAGTGCACCATTCAAGTAAGGAAAAAAACTTTTATTTGGAAATCAAAAGAAAGAATCTATTTGACTTGGAAATAAAAGATCTTTTGTTACACCATAGAGAATTATTTTGTTCTTATGTACCAAACAATTTCCATGAGACTTGCACTACAACAAAAATGACTTTCCGCAGCACGTCATCCGCAGCGCACATCATAGGCGCGCTGTTAATAGTTGTTTTGACGGCGCGCCCAATAAAATGCGCTGCGGATAATATCATATTTTTATCAACCGCAGCGCGCAACAATAATACGCTGTTAAAAATACTTTTAACAGCGCACATTGTACGCCGTTAAAATTATTTTTGACAGCGCATATTGTGCGCCGTTAAAAGTATTTTTAACAGCGTACAATGTGCGCTGTTAAATATTTATATTGACAGCGTACAATATCCGCTGTTAAAATTTATAAATTATAATTATAATTATATTATTTTTAATTTCTTTAAAAAAACCCTAAATTCCTCGTATCCCGCCCTAAATTCCTCTCATATCCCGCGGTAATCCCTAGCTTCCCAAAATCGCGTGCTCCCTCGCGTGATATCCCGCCCGTGATCCCCCTAAATCAATCGCGCGCTGCCCTAATCGATCCCGCTTCAGCAAAATCCCGATCCCGCCCGCGATCCCCCTAAATCAATTGCGCACTGCCCTAATCGATCCCGCTTCAGCGAAATCCCGCCCGTCTTAATCCCTCCGCGCGCTGCCCTAATCGCCGCTCACCCTCCTCCCTCGCGCGATCCGCCGCTCACCCTCCTCCCTCGCCGCGCTCCGTCGTCATCGTCGCCAGGTATCGCCCCCTTCCGTCATCATCGCATATTGATCCCACTGCATTATTATCTTCTGGAAGTATATATTTCTTGCTTCTAGATTTTTAGATATTTCAACCCAGTTCACCTTCCTGGAAGTGAGGTTTGCTAGGGGATACATTCACAACCCAGTTCACCTTCCTGTAAATGAACCTTGAATCAGGTTTGTTTATTTTCTCAAGATTAGCCTTTCCACATTAATTGATATAATCCATGTTGTTCAGTATTCCATGGACCTATGTTTTTCTTTCATTGGATTATTGATGCAGTAAGTTTTGTTTTTCTTAGATGACTGTTGTGGAGGCATATGTTGGTGGAAGAAAAATAGCTCCCCCAGACAGTGCTGAATCAATATCTTCTACTGTGTGTTCTTTTTTGATCGAGGGAATTGCTCAAAACACAACAAGCAGTGTCTTTGAACCAGAGGTAGATATCTTTGTCTCATTGCTATTAAGTTTGTTTCCATTTATATTATGTTATTTGCTATCTTCTTAATTTGAAATTATGTTCTCACTTGTGGTTAGTGTTGATAATCGAATAGCACTACTAAGGGTATAGACAACTAGCTGAATGGACATAATCTGGTGCTCTATATTAAACCACAACAAGTTGTGATGGAATTGTTTATTAGGACCTAGGGATTAGAGGGGTGTGCATTTCATCTTAATAATTCCTGTATTTGGTTAAGTTTAGAATGGATGGGAAGAAAACAAGTTTAAGGCCAATGCTTTAAATATTTGGCATGTTGATAATTAAGACATTTTATTTCTCCAAAATATTTCTATTTATTCTTCATTGTATTTTGGATTTTGTGTCTGAATCTTAATTTAGTGTACATATATGTTTTTAAAGTTATTAAAATACTTAAGACATTTCAATCCTTACTTCTATTAGTATTAAGGAGTGATATTTCTTTCTCATGTTACTCATTTATTCATTTTTATTATTATAATGTTTATACACAAAATTTGTCTGTAGGTAAATCGGTAAATTCAGATAAGTTTAACAAATAGGTTTAAAATTGTGAAGGCTAGAAGGATGTCAAAGAACAGTTAATATAATCAAATAAGATTGAGATATGGCTCTAAATAAAGATATGGTATCTGTTGTTGTTTTGTTTACTGGCTTTTCTCTTGGCTTCTTCATCAACAATTTGACAAAACATGTTCTTCATGATAATTTTTTCCTTTTTATCTTGGATCCCCTGACAGAATGGTGGTCATATTGAGATCACTGGATCACCTACTGAAAAAGCCATCCTCGCGTGGGGTGTCAAGGTATATTACTAGTATATTGTCGCTTTCACCTAAACTTTGCTCTTCATCTGTTGACCTATGGTTGTTTGTCCTCTGAAGCTTGGAATGAGGTTTGATGATGCAAGATCTAAATTGTCAATCATTCATGCTTTTCCTTTCAACTCAGAGAAAAAATGTGGTGGCGTAGCAGTCCAGGTATGAATTTTTATCACAGCTAGAACAGCAATTTACCACTTATGTTCTTAAACATATTTGTGTTTAATCATTAATTTTATAAATCAATTGAAAAAACTATTTTTATAGTCTAAGTACTCAAATTACTAAGGCTTCTTTGTGAATATTTATCACATTATGCATAGTTATGATCACTATCTTTGTTTTAACTTGTCACAGTCAGGCGATGATGTCCATGTACACTGGAAAGGTGCAGCTGAAATTGTTCTGGCTGCATGTACCAGTTGGCTTGATGAAGCTGGCTCCAAGAAGTCATTGGATCCAGACAAGGTAAAGCAACTTGTTCTCTCTCTGTTCCCTATTTATTACTGAACCGTCTTGCTGTCCATCCTTTTATTGCAGGTTAATGAATTCAGGATCCTTGCCGACCTGGTGTAAAAGAGGCTGTAGACTTGTGCACTCGTGCAGGTGTCAAGGTGCTTACTTCTATCTGTTTGATTACATAATGCGTTTTGGTATCTTGCTTCATCGTGGAGATACCACGTTCCATATTAGTCTGCCAATGCCACAACTTAAAGGATTTGAATCACCGGTTGTAGATTCTATTGCTAGGTACAAATATTGAAATGCACCATAGTTGGTCTTCTCACATTGATTGAGCCAAGTTAGTTGGATTATCCTTTTTATTATGAATTTATGATTTTGCTAGTAACAATCATATTCCTGGAGTAAAACATAGTTTGCATTTCCTGGAGTTCTATAATCATGATTCATTTTAGTTTTTTGTCACATTGCGGTTAGATGATTTAACATACCAAAATTTCACTACTTTTTTTCTCTTTTTTTTTGCAGACAAAAGTGAAGAATACGAGTCGTGGGGATATCAGTGAGAACAGCAAATGCAAATTAATTCATTGGTGTGTTGATGGAGTTGTGGCAGAAGGCCGAATTGCATCTACAGATCCAAATGCAAGAGTACATCACGTTCCTCTTGGTGGATCTTGCTGGAAAGTTTGGATTGATAGAGTTTTTGTTGAGAAGGTGGACATACTTCGACCAAATGAAGAAATGTTTTTTCTTGATGATGCAATAGGAAGCAAGATTGTTTGGTTATCTAAATATATTATTGTGTAACTAATGTAGATTTTGATTTTAACCTTTTCAGAAAAAAACATAGAACTAAAGAGTTTTTTGTTATTATGATCAATTGTTACTAAGTAAAGTATGTTATTTGTTGAATATATATACTAGTTTGAAATGATATTATTATTGTGTTATTTGTGTGTGGTTGTTGTTGTTGTGTGTAGTATTTATGTTGTTATTAATTATTTAAATTTATAATTATGATTTGAATGGTTTGAAATGTAGTTATAATCAGAAATGATTTGAATGATTTGACTTGTGATTGATCTCATCGGCAGCGCGCAATGTGCGCTGCGGATGATCTCATTTGCGGCGCATAATGCACGTCGTGGATGATCGCATCCGCAGCGCACAATGCGCGCTGCGAATGAGATCATCCGCGGCGCACATTGCGCGCTGCGATTGTCCACATCCGCAGCGCACAATGCACGCTGTGGATGCCTAATGACTTTTAACAGCTTGCAACTTTGCAGCGTGCAATGTGCGCTGCGGATAGCATATTTGCGCGCTGCGGAAAGTCATTTTTGTTGTAGTGTTGCTACGGATGCAATCAAAAGGGTCACTACAAGTATAAATGCCCTAATTCAAAAGAAACCAAAAGGCAAAGGAGGAAGAAGACACTAAAGGTCACGTGGGATGAGTCTTCCTTAAAAGAGTTAGACATAGAGGAATTGAAGCAAATAAGCTTCGTGGCTATAATGGCAAAAGAATTAACTAAATCTAAGTTTGAGTCATCAAACCTATGTTTTGATATTGACAAAGGTTAAAGTTAAGACCTTGTGATATGATAGTTGTGTTAAATGCACATGACTTAATAGGAAAGTCCTAATAGATCAGGTGGACCAAGTACTAGACAATGGAATTGTTAGTGGATCAAGAGGATTAGACACTAAGCAAAAAAAATCCAGATGAGTCAGTGATGTTGGTGCAATGGACCTCTAAGGTTTTGATATTTGTTTGACAATATGTTAAAGGGGAGGTTGGTCAAGGTTAACCAAGTTGGTGAGAGAATCCAAGCAAGTCATGTTTGACTGGATGTTTGACAATGAGTTGGTGAGAAGTCTAAGCAAGACAATGTTGACTAGATGCATAACAGTCAAGTGAAAAGTCTAATCAGGTAAAGATTGACTAGATGACTAGTAAGGAAAAAGTCTAGAATGGTCAAGGATGATCATATATATGTCTAGCAAGGGAAAAGTCGAAATAGGTCAAGGGCGATCGGATGTTTGCAAGAGAAAAATTCTAAGAAAGTGAATCTTGGGTAGCGAGAAGTCATAGAGGAGTGAACTCTAAGCAAGAGGAAAAACCTTAAGGAAGTGAATCTTAGGTAATGAAAAGTCTTGGAAGAGTAACTTCCAAGTAAAAGAAAAATCCTAAGGAAGTGAACATTCGGTAATGAGAAGTCTTAAAAGAGTAAATTCCAAGTAAAAAGGAAATTCTAAGGGAGTGAACTTTAGGTAATGAGAAGTCTTGGAAGAGTAACTCTAAGCAAGTGCGACCGAAATAAAATTTCCGATTGATCAGGAGCGGTCGACCAGACTAGCGTATTTGAATGATCGAAGCATAATATTTTGCATTACTACTTCTATTGTGCTAATTTAGTGTTGTAGCAAAATCTTAGTAGATCAGGTTGATCAGATACTAAACATAAGAAAAAGTTCAAATAGGTCAGTAGGACCGGATGTTTGACGAGTAAGGTAAGTCTTAGAGAGGCCTTTCAATTTGGAAGATAGTGAGCATGTGTCCCATTTGGGACAAAACTTAGGTGTTGATCAAACTAATGAAACCAACGAAGGTTTTAAGTCGAGATCAGTTCGTCTTAATGTCAAATTAATCCATGCATACATATCTATTTCTAACTTGATTTTGCAGGAATATTATTATATTATTATGCTAACTTATTTTGTAGAAAATAAATTTTCAAGGATCAATCGATCGAACGTGATGGTTCGATCAACCAAATGTGAGAAGAAAAGCATAAGCAGATTCGAATCCAAGCACAAAGTAAACAAAGGCTTAGGTTGATCGATCATCAGGATTAGTCGACCAAATACATATAGAAGGCAAGGATCATATAAGATCAGATTTGGTCAATGAAGAAAACACTGAAGTTCAGTCAATCGATAAAGACTATCGATCGACTGATCAAGTTGATTTCACGGAGATCGGATCAAGAACCTGGATGCAAACTCGAACAACATTGAAGCCCAGTCAACCAGTAAGTGGGATTAGTCAACGGATAAAGACAAAAATCAAGCATTGTATCTGTGGAATCTGATTAGGTTCAGTCATCGAACATAGGTTCGATCAATTGACAAAAAGTATATAAAAGAAGCTCGAGACCCAATGCTTTCATCATCCAATTCTCATAGTTCATGTCAACTCTTTCATCTTGTTGAAAGCTCTGCACATCCTACTGTGTCAAGATGATCTCTAACAACGTACATCAAGATCTACTCTTTTGTTGTCGATAAAATTTACTATTACATATTATTGTATTAGGGGTTAGTAAAGTTGTTATTATCTCCTAAACCTTGTAAAGGCTTCTCTCCTTATCGAAAGCTTTCGGAAGGAGAATTTTAGTTGATTATCATTTGTAAGTGATCAAAGATCACAAGCCTTGGAGTAATAGTCTAT
>NC_133862.1:14846295-14888899 GCF_044706935.1 Curcuma longa | reverse complement strand
ACTGGGGCACACAATAGGAAAGCCCTAAGCGCTTATAATAAACCACTACTGATCAAGTGGCGGAGCGGGCAGGATATACAGGAGAGCTATCTAGCTAGTCCTGGTTATGCCCACAACATAGCGCCATAAAGTACTCTCACCCTTGAGACGATCACACAGCATCAGGTGAGAGCCAACAACATGCAAGCAATGATCAGTATGTGTCATGATGCTCAGCCCCAACAAGGCAACTCCAACTACTCATGCATGATAGATAATTTAATCTCCCGAGGTATCAACAGATCATACAATGGTATCGAACAACAAGCAAGATATTAGTCATAGTAATGTATCAACAATATAGGTCAACAACAAGATATTATAGATCAATAATAAGATCAAGGTATCAACTGCAAGTATCAAGGGATAGGTATCAAGTATCAAGCATCCAACAGAACTAGGGTCAATGTATCAGATTAAGTTTCAAGTCTAAGTATCAACAACTAATAATAATAATAATAATTGTGCACTATAAAAGAATATTGTACTGACCAGGTACAGGGGTACCCACCTGTTATGACGAATGTAAAATAAGAACCTCCAATATACACTCCAAGTATAATAGGATCAACAAATCAAGGTCCTAAAATTAAGCAACAATACAATGCTTACTAATATGATACTGTATTAAATTTATAGTAATTAAATCTCATAATCTAATCCAACTAAATCTCCTTATCGAAATTCATCCCACATTAGTTAATAAATCCAATTAATGGATTATCAACTCCCATCCTAATTGTTAATGATCAAACCAAGTCTTGATCATTAATTACTAACATAATCCTATCATATGAACCCTGGTCAAACCCATCCAAATAACCTAATCTAACACCACCACTAGCTCCGCCCATTCAACATCAATAGATCAATATTATAGCCTCAAATAAAACCAAAACCCTAATAGCACAAATCCACCTGATCCTTCCACAAAACAAATCGAATACAACAGTAAACTAATCAACCTAACCCACAACTCCCTCAACCATGGTAAACCATAACAATTGCACCATATAAACTTTTAATCTTAACCGAACTAGCCCTCAGATCAACATCCATTTCATCGGGACAGAACAAGACAATCCAAGAAATCCCAATCAACAACATCAAGGAATTTCAACCAACAGATCAATTCCACAATCAACCTAATCAAACCGATCACTAAAACTCACAGATCCATTCCACCATCCAATCAACCCTAAAAATCCAACACTGATCATAATTGCAAGAATAACTTTGATATAGACCAAATCTCCAAAACCAATCCTAACTGATCAATTCTAACTCTATCAATTCCAACCCTTACAACACAATCAACAGATCTAACTCAAAATCAAGAAAACCGATCGAACAGTAACCGGCGAAAAAACTAACTCTGATCGAGATCCATCAGCAATAATCCTAATCGGTTTCCAATCAAGAATTAATCAAAATTTAAGCCTATTTATCTCAAATTCGTGCCCTAGACTTCAACCCTTTCTTCCCTGATCATGAACCAAATCCCAACTCACAGCCAAAACCAACGAACCCCCTTTGATCTGCCGATCTAGAAGAAACCCTAAAAAATCCGAACGAAATAAAAAAAATCAAAGAAATCCAACACAATCAACAAGGATTTCAACCCTTACCAATCAAGGTCAGATTCACTCCTCCCCAGTTTGCGTCGCGCCAGTCGCCACCCGATTAGATCGAGCCTCTCTAGACCTAGCTTCTCCCCGGCTGGCCGAAGGTGTTGGTCACCAGCGATTCGCCTCCTCGTCGGCGAGAAGCGCGATCGAAGAAGCAGCGAAGCTAGAGAAGGAAAAAACAACAAAGAACAGTGATCGCGATCATTGTGTTTTACCGGTTCCTTAACGAGTTTGGGTTTTGGGTTTAAAACTAATTCCATATCCAATAACCATTAATCATATGGCTGGTTATTAGGGCTAAATTATAAATTTTAAAATTTTTCTCATATCTTACATTCTCCCCCACTAACAAAAATTTGATCCCCAAATTTACTGTCATTATTCTATAGTGCAAAAATACCATAACACAATCCCTTATTAAATCTTTCAAAGTCTGAATAGTACACTCCAACTATCCGTCTGTCTATGGATAAAATGTTGTGCTAAAGCAAAGCTCTGTATCCAGTGCTTGCTGTAGACTCTGCTAGAACCGTGAGGTAAAAGGTGGTTCTTTATCCGAAGTAATACTCACAGGTACTCCATGAAACCTAACGATCTCTCTATCATACAAATCCGCCAAACGATCTAGCGAATCCGTCTGACGTAATATATACGGTCCAGTACCTATATATATCAAACACACAAAATAGCACATGCACTTGATCCTTAGCTAACTGTTTCTTACCTCTTTTAATTAAGAACAAACAGAAGTTGAAACTTCAAATTAGACATTCAACAACCTCACACATAAATTAGCAAATATCCTTTTGACCAATGATAACAACAAAAACAACAACTGAATTCACACAAGAATTTATATGAGAAAAACATGAGCATGGATTAAACCTATCTTATACTGCCACAAAGAATACTGTAAATTTGAAAGTTGTTAATCCTTACTAATCAGAAGATAGAGACCGTTGGACAATACAACATAAGTAATGAGCGCTCCTCACAACTAAACAATGGAAAAAATTAATCAACAAATGTTTATTTACAATATAATTACCTCAACAATCTCAAACTGAACATTGATCAGGAAACAAAACTAAATGATAAACTCTAAAATCAATTTTAGAGTTACCATATCAGTAAGGAAAACAACATTTATCCCAACACAAGTGATCAAGAATTTAGTGTGAGCACTGTATTAAACATAAGGAAGATTGACAGTACCTTAATTTAATAAACCTCAAACTACTCAAGTTGATCCTTATAGTCCTTCCCATCAATCAACACAAGAATCAACACAAATCAAATACAACCCGACTAATACATTCTGAACCACCATATTCCCCTTTCTAAAGAAAATAGGTCTTTTAATGCACCAGCCATCTATAGGTTTGATTTTCGATAAATCCACATCACACCTATAGTAATTTCTTTCATGGTGCCCTCTCCACTCTTAAGCAACACACTACCATGCTTCCAATCTACAAATTAGGAAATGGACTTGAGGCTTAAGAATTTAATAAATTTATATGTGAACATATATCAAATCCTTAGGGCTAAATCAATATATGATCAACAATCAAACCTCAAAATGGAAAATCTAGTCTCAAAACAATCGATCACTGTCACAATTCAACGACATAGTATATATGTAAAAGATCATAAGTTAATCACCAATCTCAATTCAACAAGCCACATTATAACTCACAAGTCAACACCTCAGATCTGATTGTAAATAAATCCAAATCAGAGATCATTAATACATCTCAAATCTCAGATCATAAATTAATGGTCAATGTCATACATCATAAGTCAATAACTTCAGTCATATATCAACAACTTAAATCATAGATGGTATATATATCAAATCGACCAACATTTCACAAGAACTCAATGACTCACAATTAGCATGGGGTTTAAGGAATCACTATAAGGTGGACTAGATACAGAACCACAAACAAAATTACTACCAACAATAAAATCAACACCACTATCTCTTGTAAGCTATAGTACATTATCACCTAACCACATCTTCGCCTTAGTTTTATTTGATCGATCACAAAACCAACCCTACCACTTCAAGCTTCTATCACCAACTACCACAATTCAAGAGACATTAAATTAGTATCTCCCAACCTAAACTGCAATCTTTACAATCACTTCAATGATTTTCTAGTGTTACTCAAAACATTACTAACATACTATTCTTGGATTTATAGCATCATGCCCACTAGCACCACACCACACAATATCAACAAGTACCTCACCAATCAAGACATAAGACCAATTGAACCATATAGCATGTCATCCAACTAAATCAAGAATGTCAACCTATATAATATTAGATGAATAAATGTCTACATCCCAAAAGAAAAGCCAGGATTCAAAACATCAAGACACACCCCTTTTTTTATCCTCAAAAATGTCAGCTCGCATAATATTTGATGAATAAGTTTCTACACCACATGATAACAAGTTAGTATTCAAAACATCAAATCACTCCCATTTCTATCCTCTAGATACTCTTCAAACAACACCTTCTTGTGCTGTGAGGATTCCTGACCGTAAGCTCCAATAAGAAATTAATAATCTCACCTAGGGCTAAATCTATCCACTAGTAGATATCACCTAGGACACATGTAATCTTGACGAAACTACTACTAAACTAATAGTATTGGTGTAAACATGATAAAATTAGTCATGTGCAATATAAACTGTCATAAGTTTCATTAAACTCCCAGCATTTGGATCATACAGTTAGGTAATATCTAACTGAGCTACATGGGAGTTTGTTCAAAAATAACTTCAATTAAGTAAAATATTACTCTGAGATTTTCTAAATTTTGCCAGCTATGTTTTATTCATGTTATATCAGAAGATTTAACCGACAAGGAGGAATCACTTGCCGACACGATACTATATATATTGGGATCAGGTACCGCCTATCAGATACATATTAACCATCTAGCTAGTACAACAACTTATCCTCTTAGCATAATGTAATACCATGATGATACAAGATTTAATCTCAGCTTATACTCCTACCCTTTCTTATATCAATTTACTCTGATTTAGAATCGTCCCTCAAAGTAGCTAGTTAAAGTCATTCTCACTGAGAGATGTTTTTAAACTAGAAAATCCCGTGCTCAATGTAAGTAAACCCTAGATCTATTTCTAGTTCAACAAATGTCTCATGGTCGAACAAAAAAAAATCCAACAAATACACGATTGCCTTCCATCTTGAATGCAAAAAAGTGTCTCCTGAATATTAAGTCATGTACATTTTCCTGACAATAACCTCCACTTCTGGGCCCTTTTTTCCAATCTAATCAGTTTTGAAGAACTAAATCTCCTCTTTGTCTCAACCAATATTTACTAGAGTCCCAATATTTTTATTTACACGTGTAACCAAAAAGAATATATATATATATATATACATTTAGCTAAAGCATATATTAATTAACATGTAGACACTAAGATGCACTTCCCAACCTATTGAAACCTTCATCACTTCGCCGTTCATAACCTATCTCATGAAAAATTATGTATACGCTTTAATCCTCGGCAAGTTTGACTTAATTCATCTTCCTCACGGTTACATTCGCACTGTCCATATATAGAGTTGTTTACTATGAAAATGGTCTTTCTCTTCCCGATTATCTTAATGATTAACATCAAGTCTAATAATACATTCACTTCTATACCTAACAATTTAAGTCAGTTGGTAGAAAATCAACCAAAAGAATTCACATGTACCGAGACGAAGAAAGTTGAATTAACTATATATCATCTCCTGAGCTCGAGAACCCTGTCCCCCAACTAGAGGATTATGGTTTTGCTCTCGACTATCCACAACATCTTCAGAAATCTCCGACTCCACCGGAGTAGCAGGTTGTCTCGGTGGTCGACCACACCCTTAGTTTTTTTTTTGCACAGGGGCCATTTAAATAATATCTAGTAACACAACTACTACGAAATTCTAGGAGAATGAATAAATATACTAGAAATTCTACTTATAATTACTTGGAGAATCATGCTGCTGTTAGTCCCATCTCACAACCTGGATCAAGTAAACCAAAATGCGACGAAAAGAAATACAAACGAAATAATTTGTTTTTTATAACCTAGTACTCAACTTAATAGGCTCTGATACCAAAATAATTGTCACGTCCTGGGAGACGGCCATCTGAAAAGTTTCGACAACATCTCCCCTGTAACAATTCAACTTTCCTTAGTACATAATAACATAGGGCCTACCCGACCGCTCAATAATACAATACATGGATTTTTGTACCGCTAAACAACCTGAATAAAGGCCCACACGGTCATAACTAATCCAAACACATGTAGGTAACATACTGTACCATCACGACAACAAGTACAAGTCATAAAGTAACACCGCAAAGCAGCGATAAACTCTACAAGTCTCCGAAAACATATACAACATAACGTAATCATACAATATCTACATCCATACCATATGAATCATAAACGCAAGGTCTAAATTCATACAATGCGAATATAAGTGCAAAAAAAACCACTCTCCGAGGAATCCAACAAAACATATGGAATAACGACAAACACTCCAACTGTGAGATGATATAGGGCAGACTGGCAGACCTCCAAGCTCCAAGCAACGTCCTTATTTGCTACTTGGGGAGAAAACAAGGAAACTCCAAGGTCTGGATAGTGAGTATACAATACTCAGTGGATACCAGAATAAAAGTGCACAACAACATATAGGATAAGGCAACATGATATCAACATAATGAACAAAAATCAATATACTACGTACAACAACAGATATTATGCAATATAAACACAATCTTATAGCAATAGTGCAACAACCAAAATAAATACAACAACAAATGCAACAACTATCAGTGCAGTGCACAACCATCAACAAATGCATGTGCATATGATATGCATGATCACTGTTTACACTCGCCACCCCCAAACACTCACCCAGTGCAGTGAACTTGGGCGCACGACAGGAAAACTGCACACGCTCCAACAACAAACCACTACTAATCAAGTGGGGAGCGGGCATGATATCACAGGAGAGCTATTTAGCTAATCATGATTGCACCCAACTTAGCGCAACAATTGCTCTTACTCTTGTGCCACTATCATACAGTGTCAAACGAGAGCCAACAACAACAACAATGATCAACACACCTGCTTCTATCATGTATGTGTCATGATGCTCAGCCCCAACGGGGCAACTATAACTACTAATGCATGATAAATAATTAATCACGCGAGGTATCAATAGATCATACAATGGTATCGAACAACAAGTAAGATACTGATCAAAGTAATGTATCAACAATATAGACCAACAACAAGAATTCATAACAAGGTATCATAGATCAATAATAAGATCAAGTATCAACTGTAAGTATCAAGGGATAGGTATCAAGTATTAAGCATCCAACAGAACTAGGATCAAAGTATCAGCTTAAGTTTCAAGTCTAAGTATCAACAACTAATAATAATAATTGTGCACTATAAAAGAATATTATATTGACCAGGTACAGGTCACCCACCTGATATGATGAATGTAAAATAAGAACTCCCAATATGCACTCCATGTATAATAGTATCAATCAAATCAAGGTCTTGAAATTAAGCAATAATACAATGCTTACTAATATGATACTGTATTAAATTTACAGTAATTAAATCTCATAATATAATCCAACTAAATCCCCTTATCGAAATTCATCCCACATTAGTTGATAAATTCAATTAATGGATTATCAACTCCCATCCTAATTGTTAATGATCAAACCAAGTCTTGATCTTTAATTACTAACCTAATCCTATCATATGAACCCTGATCAAACCCATCCAAATAACCTAATCTAACACCACCACTAGCTCCGCCCATTCAACATCAATAGATCAATATTATAGCCTCAAATAAAACCAAAACCCTAATAGCACAAATCCACCTGATCCTTCCACAAAACAAATCGAATACAACAGTAAACTAATCAACCTAACCCACAACTCCCTCAACCATGGTAAACCATAACAATTGCACCATATAAACTTTTAATCTTAACCGAACTAACCCTCAGATCAACATCCATTTCATCGAGACAGAACAAGACAATCCAAAAAATCCCAATCAACAACATCAAGGAATTTCAACCAACAGATCAATTCCACAATCAACCTAATCAAATCGATCACTAAAACTCACAGATCCATTCCACCATCCGATCAACCCTAAAAATCCAACACTGATCATAATTGCAAGAACAACTTTGATATAGACCAAATCTCTAAAACCAATCCTAACTGATCAATTCTAACTCTATCAATTCCAACCCTTACAACAAAATCAACAGATCTAACCCAAAATCAAGAAAATCGATCGAATAGTTACCGGCAGAAAAATAACTTTGATCAAGATCCATCAACAATAATCCTAATCAATTTCCAATCAAGAACTAACTGAAATTTAAGCCTACTTACCTCAAATTCGTGCCCTAAACTTCAACCCTTTCTTCCCCGATCACGAACCAAATCCTGACTCACGATCGAAACCAACAAACCTCCTCTAATCTGTCGATCTAGAAGAAACCCTCAGAAATCCGAATGAAATCCAAAAAAACTTGAAGAAATCCAACACAATCAACAAGGATTTCAACCCTTACCGATCAAGGTCAGATTCACTCCTCCCTGGTTAGCGTTGCGCCGGTCGCCACCCGATCAGATCGAGCCTCTCCAGATCCAGCTTCTCTTCAGCCGACCGAAGGTCTTGGTCACCAGCGATTCACCTCCACGTCGGTAAGAAGCGCGATTGCGTGGTCGAAGAAGCAACGAAGCCAGAGAAGGGAAAAACAACGAAGAACAGTGATCGTGATCGCGATTGCGATCACTGTGTGTTACCGATTCCTTAACGGGTTCGGGTTTTGTCTTCAAAACTAATTCCATATTCAATAACCATTAATCATATGGGCTGGTTATTAGGGCTAAATTATAAATCCCAAAATTTTTCTCATATCTTACAACCCAACTCGAGTCAACTCGAGCTTAATCAACTTAATCAACCTTGACTTGAGGTTGATTGCACCAATAGGTTATCTAGGTGAGCGGCCGAGTCCAAGTGGGATGTTGCTTCTCGAGTGTCATGATGTTTGGCGACTTGATGCTTCCTATGAGGGATGTTGTGTGCCATCGCTCAAGTCAGTTGAGATTCGTGTTGCTGACAGAAGAGTCGGCCAAACTATCAAGTGTTAGGTTGGCTGAGCTTGTCGAGTGCTAAGTCACTCGAACACTGAGTTAGCCGAGTGGACTATTGTCCGACTACTGAGTCAAGTTGGGAGAGAACTTCGTTCTGACTTTTGTTATCATCCAAGTGGAACATCGAGTCAAGAGAGAAGTCACCCAATTGCCGAGTGGAATGCCAAGTCAGGAGAGAAGTTGCCTGACTATCAAATATCGCCAGAGTGCTAAAAAAATTATTCTCGAGTGGGTTTTCCAGTTCTTGGCAATAAAGAAGCTGAGGCTTGCGTTTGATGTTGTTTCCTTAAAACAGATTCATCCCACCTCTGGTTGTGCTTCGAGGTTGTTGTGGGTCATCTATTTTCCTAGATCCAATAATAAACTGTGATCACTACCAAGCATTATTGATCACGGCGAACTAAATTTGTATCTGAATACTAACATGAGAAATCTATCGAGCAACAATTGCATGGTAGAGGAAAAATATTTGAGGGGACCAGAGGTGGACAAAGTTTTCTTTTGCTATTGCTTTTGCTTATGGTATCTGCTCAAGATCTCGCTTCCTTATATAGGAGCACCTCTCCTTGGCTACGTTAAATGGCTGAAGTAAATGCTATTTATTGTCCGAATTGACACTACTATCAGTCATCAATAGTCGGTCATTTAATCAGGGCGGTTACAGATTCTTCAATAACTTCAAGTTAATGCATCTGTTTACACTTGAGCAAGCAAAAGATTGAATCAAATAATAAAATATGGGTTCATTCTCTTAGATAAATTTTGTTTCAACCAGTTTGACATTTGATGCACATAAGTTGTGCTTGCACACAATGTCAACTTGGCTCAGTGCAATTAGGGACCTGGATTTGCACCCCCCCTATGCACCCACATGTGAGAGAGAGTTTCTCCCCATGTATATGTTCACAACATCAATGTATGTGATACAATATAAACCAACAATAAAAGCTTGAACCCCCTAATATGGGACTAAAGTCCCATTCATAATGGCGTCTCCTCGTTTCATCCACCTTTTTCTTCTATTCAGTTTTCTAACAATCTTTCTCATGAATGGAAATAGGGTATGTGATAGTATGAGTCTAGTACGTATAGGACAGGTTGGTTTTACCCTTTTGAATCTTTCCTTGTGAAGACATGCTTACTTACTGGCTGACAGTAGACACAATGTCCGTGAACTATTATATCGTCTGTGTAAGCATTAACATATTTCACCCAAGACTCTCCCTGATACAACTCAGTTCTCAGTTCTCAGTTCTCATGGGTGTGTTCATTTGTGACCATGAACACGTTTAGTTCTATAAGAAGTTTTAAGAATTGTGCATCCAATTCTCTTTGAAGTGGCTCCACTTTTTTCTACATAGGTGATCTCTCAAGAGTTTCCTCATTACTCTATTAGATCATTAAAAGTAGTATGCTTAACCTCCATCCTTTCACTGATCCATTGGATTATTCCCTCGCAGTGAGCTACTTAGTCAGTGCAATTAAGTTGTCCCTTTGAACTTAGTTGTTAGATTCTCCAGTCGGCATAGGTTAAGTTTTCTTTGCACCAACATTCCTCATCAGCATCAAGCCTATCCTTTACGACGAGCTTGCAAGTAACTCTCTATTTAAGTATTTGGTTAGCAGATCTACTATATTATCCTTTGACTTCATATAGTCAACAGTGATAAATCCCGTTGAGAGTTATTGCCTAATGGTATTGTGTTTATGATGTATTGTTAGGATCATCCCGGTGCAATGCGCGTGTTTACACGTTTCGCAAACATGCACAGTGAAAGAAATTACAAAAGTTAAAACTAATTATTATTAAAACACACGCAACACATGCAAGATAAACAGTGTACAAGGCATGACTGAAAATTAAAATTTTATAGAATAGTAAATATTCTATGCGTACCTTATTGATGACATTGAGCGAAGTTGACATCAATCGAGTGATCATTGTCGAAGTTCTGCCTCTATTGGTAATCCATGTCAAGCTCTTGTCTGGATGGTTTCCGAAGACACAAGTCGCGTCATCATCTTCAGTACTAGCCGATGATCGATAATGATCGATTCGAGAGAAAACCTAATTTTGAAAACATGCAACAAAATTTATTGCGATCATTTTTCGGGGTTTCTAACTATTACCGAAATCATATTTCCAGTGTAATTTTTGATGGTCAATCCTTTCGGCCGTGATCCATGTTGGCTGCCGACGTGAAAACAGGCTCCTATTTTCCTTCTCCTCTTCTCCCACACGAATAGAGAGCTCTCACCGACAGAAGAAAAACCTAGGTGAAACAGGGGCACGCGATGCTCTGCTCACAGCCAAGGATCGGGGGTGGGAGGAAGAAGCTCACGTCGGTGACGCGATCAGGGAGTGCGACGGAAGCCGATTGGAACTTGTCGTCCTTGAGCGAAGAAAGACGCACGACGGGTGATCTCCTCCTTCACGCGGCCGAGAAGAGCAAGGGACGCACGAGGGAGTGGGGAGGCGGCCGACTTTTAGGGTTTTGACACCTCCACCCTTCGTCGCCGCGGCAGACGGAGTAGGGATTGTGAGAACACTTCTCACGATCCTTATGTGCAACGGCTAGGGTTTGCAACAACCTTCCTCTCCACGTGGTCGTTTCACTTTTAAACCTCAATCCTCCCGAGATTTCCACCGGATTTCCTCATGTGGATCGCGATTTCTTGCCGAAAAAATCGAGCTCGCGATTGGGGAAAGGAGATCAGTGACGGGCCGCAGGATGTGAACTGGAAGCCAAACCAGGAATAAATAAATCAAACCAAACCAAATTGATTTGAATCAGAATTTTAGAGTTTACTATAGCAAATCGGATTCAATTTGATTCAAAACTAAATCGCTTGATTCACTAATCAAACGACTTCCGATTTGATCCAAATCAGTTTTGCTCATTTCGTCTTCACAAGACGAAGTCCATCATTATTTTTGTTTTGCCAAAATAACTTCAATCATGAACCAAATCAAGTTGACTCAATTTAGTTTAAAAATGAATCATTTGGTTCAATAACCAAAACACCTCCGATTTGAACTAAATTAGTTTGTCTTTTGTCTGATCTAACTAGACTTTATTTCTCTCGATCTGAGAATCCAATTCTCAAACTCGTTTTAAATCCTTCGGAGAACTTGTAGTGCATATGACCTAATAGGTTCCTGGTTATGTTGGCCCTCTGTAATTAATCATTACTCACAGAATGATTATGAGTGACACCTAGTAGTACATCATGATCCTTAATTGATCGAAAAATCAATGATTGATTTTAGAATAATTTTAAAACCCTTCAGCAACTATAATGAGACGTGTCTCATTCCTTTCACTGTCTTATACCCGCTTGGTTCATGACATGGTTTATATGTGTCAGTCTCTACTAGGCCGATTACATCACACCTAGCCCAAACTTACTTTCTTATCCCATGGATTCAAGTTACTTGTATATGTGTCCAAGACTATCATACTCTTAACATATGATGCTTTGGCCAAAGACTTTCAGTAATAATCCTAATAAGCGGTCGTAGGGTATGCATCTCCTTTTTCAAGGAGCGATGAATCCTCTATAGGTTATTCAAACACCTTCGGACACTTTGACTTATACTCAATCATCCCGGATCCACACTTTCTCGGAGATATTTACTTAATATTTCAGAGTATAAGCCTCCACGACCAAGGTGACTTGAATACCACAAGTCAAAGGAAACTTGCAATTAAGCTGCATTGAGATCTTTATTAACATATGTATAGAACCATATGAAATCTCAAGGCAGGTCACTCCAATGAACTAGTTATCTTTAACTAGCATTCACATTTAACTCTCAACATCCAATGTCTCTAGCCAGTGAGAACAGCTGCTTGGCAAACTAAGGAGTTTAAACGTGCTAGTCTCAACAGAATTGATGACGTCCGTGCTCATCAATTCCTCGACTAGGGATAATTTCAATACATTCATAATTGCACATGTAGAGATGCTCACTAGTTTTGATCCAATCACAAAATCTCTCATGCTATGAATCGTATTGCAGATATTCAATAAATGAGTTTAAGATCCAATCAAACACATAGAGAATGTGTACTCAAATAGTGAATTACTATTTATCTAATAAATAGTATAACCGTAAGGCGATTGCCTTAAGAGACCTCTCAAATATAACATGTATATGTCTAAACTTACCATTATACAGATAGATTTGCGCCCAGCCAATTGTTGATTGACTATGACAATGTATACAACTTGTCGGCATAAGTTTCGGCCATCTAGGAACATCTTCTAAGAATTATCGTAACCATTCAGTCTCTTTACCATATTTGTCAAGAGCTATAAAGTCAAATTCTATCATAGACATGGTTATTATGGTTTGCTTAGAAGATTTTCACGAAATAGCTACACCCCCTAAAGTGAATACATATCCACTTGTAGACTTAGTCTTTTATGTTAGATATTCAATTCGCATCGTTGTATCCCTCGATTACAACAAGATATCTCATATAGTGCAGTCCATAATTATGAGTATACCTTAAGCACTTTAGTACTCTTGTTATTCCTTTCTAATGCTCAGCATTGGGATTACTCTTGTATCTACTTAGTTTATTCATTGTGTAGGCTAACTCTGATCGTGTACAACTCATCAGGTACATCAAACTTCCAATCACTATAGAGTATTTTATCTGAGAGATACTTTTTCCTCGATTTTTCAATAGATATATATTAACTCATATCTATCGGAGTTCTGCACCAATGCAATATTACACTTGGTGAATTTCTCACAAATCTTGTCTACATAATAAGACCAACCCAGAACAAGTTCTTATGTTCTAAGAATCTTAATTCCTAAAATCACATCAACTAGGCACATATTTTTCATGTCAAATCTTAAGTTCAACATATCTTTAGTGGATTTGATTATCTTATCATTGGTATCAATGATAAGTATGCCATCTATATATAGACAAAAGATGACATAATCATTTTATGTGGCTTTCATGTAGACATAGTTATCACATTCATTAATCTTAAATTCACTTTCCTTTATGATATTATCAAATTTCTCATGTCACTACTTTGGAGCTTTTTTTCAAGTCATATAACGACTTTACCAATCTACAAATCTTATTTTCCTATCCTAGCACAGAAAACTCCTCAGATTGCTTCATGTAGATTTCCTCTTCTAAATCCTCATTTAGAAAAACTATCTTTACATCCATCTAATGCATTTCTAGATACCATAGAGTGGCAATCACCAACAATACTCTAATGGAAGTTATTCTTGATACCCAAGAATACGTATCAAAATAATTAAGGTCTTCTCATTGTCGGTACCCTTTAATTATCAATCTTGCCTTATACTTATCAATCATACCATATGATTTCATTTTCTTCTTGAAAATCCACTTACACCTAGTGGTCTACTTTCCTGAGGAAGATCCACAAGTTTCCAACTGTGATATTGCAAGATAGAATCAATCTTAGACGTAATTGTCTTTTTCCATTGAGGTCCCTCAAAAAAGCTTACTGCTTTTGAGTAACTTTGGGAATCACTTTGCAATATGAAAGTGATAAAATCCATTCCAAAGGATTTTTCTACCCGAGTTTTTTAGTTCATCTGAGCTCAACCTCAACTGGTTCATCATCTTCTTCTTCCTCGTGTATTTCAGATGCCCATTTTGAGGAACTTGCTTCCTTTTAGGCCTTATACGGAAACACATGCTCGAAGAACAAGAAATTTTTGGATTCAATAATTGAGTTCTTATGTATTGATGTGCTTAGGATATATATATACTACTCTTATTATTCATATTTTCAACAAATCCCCCATATGAATGGAAATATATATGTTACAACATTCAACAGTTGAGCCCAGTATAGGAAAGGTAGATTTTTCCCTTTAAACCTTCCCTTGTGAGGACATATTTACTTACTGACTGATAATAGATGCGATATCCTTGAACTATTTTGCCATTTGTGTAAGTATTTACACATCTCACTTAAAACTCTCCTTGATACAACTTAGTTCTCATATGTGTGTTCATTCTTGGCCATGCACACGTTTGGTTCTGTGAGAAGTTCTAAGAATTGTGTCTTCTAAATCTCTTCGAAACAGTCCCATTTTTTTCTCACATAGATGATCTCTTAAGAGTATTCCACATTACTATTAACCTCCATGTTTTACAAGTGTCACTGGTTAATTGAGTAGCTCCCCCATAGTGATCTACTTAGTTGGTACAGTTAGGTTATTCCATTGAACTTAATTCTTGGGATCTCCAGCCAGTATAAGTTACGTTTTCTTTGCATCAGCATATTTAATAGGCATCAAATCCATCCCTTGTGATGAGCTTGCAACTAACTCTCTGTTAACCCTTTGGTTAGCAGATCTGCTATGTTATCCTTTGACATTACATAATCAATAGTGTTTTAATGGTATTGTGTCTATGATATATATATTTAGACTTACCATTATACAAATGACTTTGTGCCTGTCCAATTACCGACTAACTATCTCAATGTATGTAAATTATCGGCATAGGTTTCGATCATCTAGGAATATCTTCTAAAAATTGTCATAGACACTCATCCTCTTCACTATATTTGTGAAGGGCTACAAACTCATATTCTATCATGGATATAATTACTATAGCTTGGTTAGAAGATTTTCATGAAATGGTTTTACTTTCCAAAGTGAATAAAATCCCCTCGTAGATTTAGAGTCTTTCATGTCTGATATCTAATTCACATCGTTGTATCCTTCGATCATAGTAAGATATCTCGTATAGTGTAGTCCATAATTACAAGTATACCTTAAGTACCTTAGTACTCTTGTGATTCTTTTCTAGTGTTCAACATCGGGATTACTTGCGTATCTACTCAATTTACTCACTACGTAGGCTAAGTTTGGTATAGTATAACTTATTAAGTACATCAAACTTCCAGTACAAGAAAACAGGGTTTCAAAAATATTTTTTTAAGATGGAATTAAATATATTTCAGATTTAGATAAATTAGAGACGAATTTGCTACAAAATTATTAATCCGTTTCATTTTAATAAAATATAACATTTAAAAAAATTGAGATGAAATTTAAAACAAATTTGATACGAAATAATATATAAATTTTTATAAATAAAAATAAATATAAATTATAAACAAAATTTGAGACCGTATGATTTCTGTCAAAATATCTATTTAAAATTTAATAAAAATTTAAGATGGAATTAGAATCTGTTTCAAATTTAGATAAATTAAAGATAGATTTGTTACAAAATTACTAATCTATTTCACTTTAATAAAATATAACATTTGGAAAAAAATTAAGATAGAATTTAAAACAAATTAGATACGAAATTATATATAAATTTTTATAAACAAAAAAATACTAATTATAAATGAAATTTGAAACTTTATGATTTCTGTCAAAACATCTGTTTAAAATTTAATAAAAATTTAAGAGTGAATTAAAATCTGTTTTAGATTTAGCTAAATTAGAGACAGATTTACTACAAAATTACTAATCCGTTTCACATTAATAAAATATAACATTTGGAAAAAAATTGAGACAGAATTTAAAATAAATTTGATATGAAATTATATATAAATTTTTATAAATAAAAATAAATATTAATTATAAACGAAATTTAAGACCATATGATTTCTGTCAAAATATTCATTTAAAATTTAATAAAATTTTAAGACAAAATTAAAATTTATTTTAGATTTAGATAAATTAGAGACAGATTTGCTACAAAATTACTAATCCATTTCACTTTAATAAAATATAATATTTAAAAAAAATTAAGATGAAATTTAAAATAAATTTGATACAAAATTATATTTAAATTTGTATAAATAAAAATAAATATGAACTATAAATGAAATTTGAGACCGTATAATTTCTGTCAAAATATCTGTTTAAAATTTAATAAAAATTTAAGATGAAATTAAAATTTGTTTCAAATTTAGATAAATCAAAAATGGATTTGCTACAAAATTACTTTCTATTTCACTTTAATAAAATATAATATATGATAAAAAATTTAAGATGGAAGTTAAAATAAATTTGAAACAAAATTATAAATAATTTTTTAAAAATAAAAATAAATACTAATTATAAATAAAATTTAAAATTATATAATTTTATTAATAAGATGATTTTTAAAATAAAAATAAAATTTGATTCAAATTTATATAAGTGGAGATGAATTTATTATGAAATTATTAATTTATTTCACTTTAATAAAATTGATTTGTTCTTCTATATTATGGAAAAATATAAATTATTATTACTAAGATAGTACAAAAACTAGCCAATTGAGTTATAATCACTCACTTCTGAGACATAGTTGAGTTGGTTACGACGCAACAGACTTATTAAAGTGGGTAGAGATCGAATCTTTGCAAATCCATAAATTAATTATAATTATTTTAAATATTTCTAATTTATTTAAAATATGTGATTGTTTCTTTTAATCTAATATATAGATAAGAAATATTAGGGGAAGATGGATATTTGAGACAAAATGATTTCAAAACAAAATTAGAGACAAAATTTGTATTTGAAATTAATTTCATGTGGCAAATTAAAAATAGATTTATAAATGAATTTTCAATCCATTTTTGAAATTAGAGACAAAATATTTTTATCTCAAAATTAGCCACGGGGCTTTCACTAAAGGATTTTTGAAACGAAATATTTTATCTTAAAATATTATTTAAAGACGGAAAAATGATTTTCAAAGACAAAATTTTTTGTCTCTGAAACTCTGTTTTCTTGTAGTGTTCAATCATTTGGAGTACTCTATTTAAGAGACTCTCCTCGATTTTTCAATAGATATTGATTTGTATCTATCGGAGTTTGTGCCAATGCAATATTACCATTGTTGAATTTCTCAAAAATCTTATATACATGATGTGACGAATAGGTCATTTTGATGTCCTAAGAATTTTAATTTTGAAACTTGAAACACATCAGCTAGGATTCCTTGACAGACATTAAATGACATAGTTATTTCATGTAGACACATTTATCACATTCATTGATCTTAAATCCACATTTATGACATTATCAAATCTTTTATACCATTGCTTTAGAACTTGTTTTAAGTCATATAACGACTTCACCAATCTATAAATCTTATTTTTCTACCTAAGCATAGAAAACCTTTAAGGTTGTTCTATGTAGATTTTCTCTTCTAAATCTCCATTTTAAAAAGCAATTTTTACATCTATTTGATGTATTTTCAAATTTCATAGACCAACAATATAGCCAATAATACTCTAATGAAAGATATTCTCAATATTAGAGAATACATATCAAAGTAATCAAGACCTTCATATTATTAATAACCTATTATTACCAATCTAATCTTAGTCTTATCAATTGCATCGTCTAATTTTATTTTCTTTTTGAAATCCATTTACAACCTAGTAGTTTACTTCTCGAAGGCAGATCCACAAGTTCTCAAATATGATTTTACAATATTGAATCAATTACAAATGCAATTGTCATTTTCCATTGAGGTCCCCAGAAGATCTTATTGCTTCCAAGTAACTTTGGGGTTCACTTTCCAATATGAAAGTGATAAAATCCATTTTAAGGATTTTTCCACTCTAACTCTTTTACTTCGTCTGAGCTCAATCTCATCAAGTTCATTTGCTTCTTCTTTTTCTTGTGATTCAAATGTTTATTTTGAGAAACTTGACTCCTCTAGGGTCTTCTGAGGAGACACATGTCCAAAGAATAAGACATTTCTTGATTCAATAATCGAATTCTTGTGTATCTCTAGTTTTTGAGATTCATACACAAGAAATTGATAGACATTGTTGTTATATGCGTATCTAATAAATATGCAATCAACAATCTTTGATCCTATCTTAATCCTTTTCAGATCAGACACTAAAACTTTTATAAGGCATCTCCATATTTGCAAGTATTTGTAGGATGATTGTCTTTCGTTCCACAACTCATAAGGGTTCTTTTCTATTTTCTTTCAGGGTACTTTATTTAAAAGATAATTAGCTATTAATACTGCATCTCCTCACATATATTCTGGCAATTCAAAATTTAATAGAAGAGCATTCATCATCTCCTTTAAACTATGATTCTTTCACTCAACAACTCCATTTTACTGAGGAGTATAGGACCTATTGTTTCATGTTTGATCCCATGTTCAACACACAATTCAATAAGGCACATTCACCGCCTCGGTCACTTCATACCACCTTAATCTTTTTATTAAGTTGGTTTCAACCTCATTCTTATAGAATTTCTCTATAGCTTCATTTTTACTTTTGAGAAGATACACAACATAATATTTTGTATTATCATCAACAAAAGTGATAAAGTACTTATTTCCACCACATGTCGGTATCCATTTTAGGTTACACAATCGGTGTTTATTAGGTCGAGTGGTTCATTGATTCTTTCAATATGTTGAAAGGATGACCTTGTCATTTTAGCTTCAACACAAATCTCATACTTGTGTTTTTGGTCAAGGTGGAATGTATGTATGTTAATTAATCTACATAACATATCATAGTTAACATGCCCTAATCTACCATGCTATAAATTGGAAGGTTAGACATATAAATGGAAGATCTTTCATTTTTATTAATTTTAGGTTTATGGTCATTACACTGAGCTTTAATAGCCCATCAATTACATACCCCTTTCCTACAAACATTTCATTTTTGACAGAACAACTCTATCTGACTCAAAAATAATATGGAAGTAATGCTTGCGCAGAAGTGATCCAGGTATCAAATTCTTTCAAATCTCCAAAATATACACTACATTGTTCGAAGTTAGTTCATTGTCCGATGTCATCTTCATAGCCACTTTCCCTTGACCCTTAATGTCTAAGGTTGTTGAGTTCCTCATGAACAACTTTTCTTCATCTTTGAATTCTTCAAAGTTATGGAGCAACTCGTTGTTGGAGCACACATGTCGGGTGACACCGATATCAATCCACCACTATCTAATTAAGGTTTGAACTCGCCGGGTTCACTTCAAAGACCACAACGTAGAGATCCATGTTTGACCCTTTTGTTTTGTCCACCAGGTTGGCCTTGTGTTTCTTCCTTGGCTTCTTGCATTTTGAGGACTTGTGGTTGATTCAGTCACAGTTGTAATATTTCCTAGAGAATTTCTTTTTAATGTCTCCTCTAGGTCTCACTTTTGCTACTTTGAAAGATCCGAGGTTCTTCTGTTTCAAGCTTTGACTGTGTTTTATCACATTAGCTTTCATAGTAGCATGATCAGTCAACATTTATCTCCTTCCGCTTATGCTTTAGGTAGTTCTTGAAGTCCTTCCAGTCAAGAAACAACTTTTCAATAATAGTAGCCACCTGGAAGGTTTCACTTAGTATCATACGTTCTGAGTGAATCTTATGCAAGATCACCTGAAGCTCCTAGACTTGACTGATCATCATCTTGGAGTTGACCATCTTGTAGTCCAAGAATCCGTCTATAATAAATATTTTGGTTGTTGCATCCTCCGTCTTGTATCTATGGACTCCCATAGTTTCGTAGTCGTTCTCTTTGTGCTATACAATGCATGCAACTAGTTGACAAGGTAGTTGAGGATGTAGTTTCGACATAGGAACTTTGAATGATTCCATGCTTTCACTGCACTAATCCTCAACTAGCTTGGGAGGTTCCTCCGTCAAGAACCAAGTTAGGTTTAACGTGATTAGATAGACAAGCATCTTTTGCTACTGCCGTTTAAAGTTCAACCTAGTGGACTTCTTTGGCTTTTCTCTATGATTAATTAGAACATTTCCAAATGGAATGGAAGGGGCTTCATATGTTGAGTCTCTTGCATCTCAACAATTTTTGTGGTCATCTCAACACAACAACATATATTTTAAGACTGTAGGAAAATATTCCACAATCTAGTTGTCGAAGATAACAAGGATGTTTTCAATTGAAATTATAGAAAACAACTCAAATCTATCTATTGAGATGACTTGAGCTAATAATTTCAAGTTGTCAGGCTAGGCTGGTTAGGATGAGTTGTTGGATTGTGCAAGTGGTGTTCTTGAGTGGAAGATTGCTACCCAAGTGTCGAGCACCACAAGGTCGAAGCGGCCAATTTGTCGACTGCCTAGAGCTGAGCCAAGTGTGGACTTCTAGAGTCCGAGTGGGGCATCACTAGACAAAACAGAGTGCTCCCAAGTGGTCTCGAGTGCTACGAAGCTCGAGCAGTATAGTGTTTCTTAAGTGGTTCCAAGTGTCATGAAGTCCAAGTGGCTTGAGTGTTTCCCAAGCCTGAGTGGGAAGCAGGGAACTGAGTGCTTCCAAGTTAGAAAGTCGAAAGTTGAGTGTTGTGTTAGGTCGCTAAGTGTTGAGTTAGTGGTCAAGTGGCCCAACTATCGAGTCTGAGTGGATTGTTGGAGGTTGAGACCGAATGGAAAATGAGATGCTGAGGTATGTGTTTGACATATATGGTTTCCTTAAAATAGATTTGTTGCCTCTGGCTATCCTTCAAGGTCATGTTGGATGTCTATTTCCCAGGACATAATAGCAAAACCACATACACAACCAAGCAGTAGTTGTTTGTGGTGAACAAGTGTGTACCTGAATGCTATCGCGGGAAGACTGTCGAGTGAATTGCACAATAGAGAGGAATAAATTGTTTTGGAATGAAAGTGGATAGACTTTGCATCTCTTTTGCTCATGCATCTGCACTCCTCCCTGCTCAAGGTCACTACCTCCTTATATAGAAGCTCCATCCTTCAGCTGCATTGAATGCCCGAATAATGACTATTCAATGCTTGAGGTTTAATGATAGTCATCGGCCATCAATGGTCGGTTGTTTCTGTTCAGGCTATTATGGATTTGCTTTTAACATTCAACTGTTTTAAATTGTCATATTAATGCATTCGTTACACACATGAACAAATAGCAAAAAGAGACTTTGCATCTCTTTTGCTCATGCATCTGCACTCCTTCCTGCTCAAGGTCATTGCTTCCTTATATAGAAGCTCCATCCTTCAGATATATTGAATGTCTGAAATGACTATTAAATGTTTAGGCTTAATGATAGTCGTCGGCCATCAACGGTCGGTCGTTTCTATTCGGGCTATTACAAATTCGCTTTTAACATCCAACTATTTTAAATCGTCATATTAATACATTCGTTACACACTTAAACAAATAGCAAAAAGAGAATTCAGGTGGTAAAACATTGATTGATTCGCTTTGGTAAATTTTATCTTGGCCAATCCAATATTCAACGCGTACAAATTGTGCTCGCACATGAGTCACCTTGATTCAGTGTAATTTGAGCTATAGATTTACACCCCTATAGGGCTATGCGTGAGAGAAAATTTCTTCCATCCATGTTCAAAACTCTAATAATTGTGATACATTATAAACCAACCTTGTATCCACAAACTTTTAATATGGGACTAAAAATTCTCATGCAAATGAAAGCTCATTTCCTTCCACCACCCTTATTTTCATTTATATTTCCAACAGAGATATGTCATATTTATTTATTAGGTAAAAATTAATATATATTAAAGGGCACTTGTGTTCTTTTTTTATATATATAATCAAAAGAGCCTTTTATTTTATCTTATCAATTAAATTTAACTTTCTAAATATACTAAATTATTACAGCTTCACTTGCCCGCAAGAAAGGAAATAGAGTTGGGCTTTTAACAGAGCGGAGGGAAAGCGAGCACGGGAATGATTGGAGGCGGCGGTGTTGTCGTCGGAGGATGAAGATGAAGGTCGCTATGTCCATCTGTCTAACTTAGTTCAATTTCATCATCTCCATCGCATCTGCCAATATGCAGGAAAAAGGATAAAAAAACTATCATCTTTAAATAAAAACTTCTATATGGGAGTGCAATGAGCTGAAGATCAACCACAAGGTTGTTCTTCCTTGTTTATGACCAGGAACAACTATTTCTGAAACTTCAATTCAAGAAACAGATTTCAACTAATTAACAATTCAATAGCTGAAGTTCAAATGCTTGTGGTTCGTCCTTGTGCCTTTCCAAGAACAACTGTCCAGAAACTTCAGCTGGGCAAATAAAGAAATCATGCTAAGGGTCATCAGCTAATCGAATAGGAACCGTTGCATTTTTTGTAATTACAATGAATACAGAGAAGCACATCACACATTCCCTTTCACACTACTCCAAACTCCGGCTCCTCCTTGGCGTCAAAATTCTTTGCCATAACCTTATCAGGAAGAAGCGATGACTTACAATCCTTTAGCAATTTGATTCTCCAACTCATGGATATCGTTTTTTTTGTTTCAACAGGTAGAACAAAAGAAGTAATTCTTTGTAAAATTTAGATTTGTAACTCTTTAGATAGGACAATAGATGACTTGTCAAAAAGTAAAAAAAAAATAAAAATGATTTGTTTGATAGAGCCCGTTCTGAGGATATAGTGGACCAGTGTAAACCGGCCAGTTGTCCTTCCACCGTTGAAAGCGGATGGGTGTGATTGCTCTGTGAAACCAGCCTTGTCCGATGCCCTCCACATTATGAAACGGTCAAACTGAGCTTACGCCCAGTTATTCTAGTTCACTATCAACTTGGAATGGGCAAGCCAGCGATCTTACAACTAGTCCACGCCACAGAGCTTAACTTTATCATTCAAATCATTTACAGCCCCCGCTTGAGTGATAAGCTGACGCAACTCAGCTCGGCAACGAGTCACTCACAAATACAAATATATTTTTATAAAACAAAACACAATTTAACAATGTGGGACTAAGAGAGTTTCATTTGGAGCCACGTGAGAAGGCGTTGGTGAGTGAATTTCTGAACTGCAGAATCATGACCAGAATCTGTCTCACTTTTCTTTGGATCAATGAAAATTTCAAGTGAAGTCCTTGCTCTTTTAATTGTCATTCGGTACTGGTGATTAATCAGCGGTTGGATTGCTGCAAGGTCCGGTTGTATTTTCATTTGAGCAACATGAACACAATCTGTTAATGAGTTTCAAAAATTGGATGAGTCTAAATCCTTAAATTTCTTAATTGATGTTGTTGTATTTCCAAAAGTTGTTTCTGAAACTCATTCCAAGGAACTTAAAGCGGTACTTCTGAGAGGGTTAAGTGGTGTTATAACTCAAATATGATGCGGGCAAACTCCTGAAAACCGAATCGGTCCAGCTCAAGAAAAATAAACTGCAAAAACTACTTGTGGCAAATCTTCAAGCTATTCCTGATCAGCAGCAAATTGAATTTAAGCCTGTATCATTGCAGTGTCAAATTGTTCACCTCTTCCAAGCTGAACTCTTAATGCTTAAGCTGGAATTCCTTTGAATTCCAAAGTTTGATACTGAAATTTGGAAATCAGAATTCAGAATCAGCCTAAATTCTATTTTTAGTTCTGATTTGCATCTGTTGTGAAGATGAGAGGGTACTGACCTGCTGAGCATTTGTGATACACATCAGGCTAGGAAGATTTCGAAAGTGTAGATGTTATGGTTTAAGCCATTATTGAATCTGGAATTCTTAGAATTGTACAGAATCTGAATTCTTGATTTCAAATTCAGTGATCACAATATGAAATTACTGATTTAGTTATAAACTTGTGAAATCAAATGGTTGTTGGAGGAAGCAATCAGAGGAGATTGGGAGGTCAGATCAGGAACCACAGAACATCCAAAGAAACACTAGCGCAGGGGATTTAATAACCATTGAAACTGTCTTCTGCCAACTCTCCTTAGAATTTTCTAAACAACAATTGAGTCAAATTAAGTGCCTAACTTGCGATGCTATTTGATGCTCTATCTTGTCCATGAAGCCTTTTTTTTATTGACTCGAAGGTCTTTGACAAAAGGGTGGTTGTAAATTCAGAATTTGAATCCAGAAACTGTGAATACAAAACTGAAAAATTCAATTCTGAATTGCATCACCTTCATTCTAATTCCCTGCACAAATCGGATTTAAACAATTAATACCTGTAAATTACTCAATTAATGAAAAATATAGAATGAAACCTAAAATTCATCAAAGATAAGAAATAAGCGAAAAAACCCCAAATTATGACATAAATATGATCAAAATAATCCAAAATAATCCCTAATTAACCCTGTCAAATAGCAACTTATCAATGATCACTTCTAGTTTCCTCTTCTTCTCCTCTTGCCGGAACCACCCAAGTTGCTAGCATAACGAAGGTGTTTCTTCTCCGAAGGCTGAGTTCGTGCGACGAACGAAGGATGTATTCGTGTGGATACCGAAGAGACACAATCATTGTAATCATGCTGAGATCTGCCGAATCAAAGTTACTACTGGAATTGTTCTGTTCACGCAACGAAGGTGACAACTTGATCAAACATGTATATTGTATTCGCATGGATCTCTAGAGAGATTGGTTTTTCCGCTGTGTTTATTTGTTATTTTTCGCACAAGATCTCTACAGATGACTCTTAGCAAAGTTCACAAACTCTTCAACTCCAACAAAATATTCATCTTGCATAAATTCATTTTCTAATCTATTGTATATCCAAACTTTATTCATATACATTGTAATACTCTACAACAATAAATTTCCATTGCAATTAAATATGTAAACCTAAACACGTAGATAGTTTAAACTCATAGTTAAGCAATTAGACTTAATACTATCAATAATATTTAAACTTAGACTAAACATTCAGTTTGAGTTTGAACCTTAATATTGCTGCTACCCAAGTCAAAAAGTAGGAGGTCGTGACCGACCAAGCTATCGAGCAACCAAGTTACATAAAGTTTAATTAAATCATTAGAACGTACACAATGTATTTTTATTTTTGACAAGGTTAATATTATCCTATTTGTGTTAAATTTGTAAGTCAACCAAATCATAGTTAATATTAACCTTTTTATTGGTTAATAAGTAAAATGATTTTTTAAAAATATCATGTTTATCATTTACTACTTGTTTGCCCTTATATATTTGTTATCACTTCCATTTGATCTACATATAGTTCATGCATTAAAATCACTACCATCTATGAAATATCAAAATAATTTAAACTTACTACTAAGTTGAGCAAAAACTTACATGTGTGTCTAATGAAAATCCAAGTGTATCTGAACTCCAATCCCAACAAACACCTGTAGTACAAAAATATACGATACGAAAAATCAAGATACAATTTAAAAGCCTAAACAATACTTGAAACTACCACAATAAACCATGACTTGAAACTAACAGTACCTTAGTTGAAGGCTTTACAGCAAGCCACTAAGTTATTTCTACCTAATTAAATACATCATTCACATTGATATTGTCCATAGGTAACCCCCAATATTACATTTGTTCTAGGCCTTCGAGTCATTATGTTGAGGTCCAAAACTCTAACATTTGTTCCACATACACATTATGTTGAGTTCCTAACACTTAATACTCACATCAAAAATAAATGCAATACCAAACTTATATCCTTTATATACCGAATACATCAAAATAATTTTTAGTGTTGCTCAAACCTAACAAAAATCTAAAGTTTATTATTGCATTTCTAAAATAAGTGAAAATCAACTCCGGCAAGCTCGGCCAGGCTGCGACTCAACATCGGAGAGCTCGGTCGGGTTGGTCCCGTGGTCGACGAGCTCGACCAGGCCAAGCCCGTGGCCAGTGGCGGATGTATTGAGGGGCCGGGGGGGGCCATGGCCCCCCCGGCCCACGTACGGCTTAGTAGAATAGTATTTTTTTTTTTACCGTTGCCGATTAGGATGAAAAAAAAAAAACCTAAACCCTTGGCTTCCTCACTCGCTCGCCCGTCCGCCGAAGTGCCGAACTTTTTCCATCTCCGAAAGACCGAAACCTTTTCCTTCTTCCTCGCGCCCGTCGCCCGCCGGCCACGTTCTTCCTCCTCTTTTGCACTGCCACCGCCGCATCTTCCTTCTTCCTTCTCCTCTGTGCGACCGCCGCCGCCGCATCTTCTGCGACTGCCGCCGCCGCCGCCATCTTCGTTCTTCCTCCTCCTCTGCGCCGCACTTTCCGCCGTTATCTTCTTCTGCTCTCCGTCGCCGCCGCATCTAGCAAAGTCTTCACTCTAAACAGGTAAGAAGCAAGTGATATTTGGTGATTACAAGAAGATTAGGTTAAATAATCTCTATGTTTTTTTGTTTATATTAGACTACCGCAAGCTCCCTCCCAACTTTGCAGAGGTCGATCATGTGGTTTGTGTCGGCGCCGCTGTTGGAGGTAAGATTGCCACACCATAGTTTGAGGTTTCTGTTCTGCGATCCAGTTGCCAATAGATGTTGCTTTGTACGATTTTGATGAAAGTTGAATTAGAAAAAGTTTGCCTTGGCATAACCTTACTCGAATAGATAGATTTTGGTGAATATGTTGACTGCTTAGTGAATTGGTGATTTAAAATAGGATCTTTGTTCTTAGCCCGAGTCTAGTTAAGACCTTTGTTTAGAATAGCAAAAATCAATCCCCTTTTGTTGTTTTAGTTTGCTCTGTGGTTTCTTTGTGGCAGACAGTAGTTCTGCATCTTCAATTTACTCTCGGGAAAAATAAAGAGTTCATGTAGAATTGGATCACCAGGAATATAGTGTTGCATAGAACTCATAAAGGCAAGATATATAGTTGGGAGACACATCTTGAAGAGGAGGGCGAATTGGTAGAATTTGGAAGTGGTTGTTTTTACATTTGGGAATTGGTTCTCTTCATACATACTTAATTTTAATGTCTGAAATTGATTCTTTTACATACATACACATATAATAACCATAGGAACATGACTAAACATGACCAATTATTTTGCATTTTTGCCATTAAAATTATTTTTTTAATGTTGTTATTATTCACTAACTTGATATTTGATTTAATATTATTGTTATTAATTATTATTCACCTATTTGAAATAATTTCAGCTTTTCAGTATTAAAGGTTTCAAATGGGGAAAACCAAAACGATTGATAAATTTTTTCAAAGGAAGAGAGCAAATGAACTTGATCCAGCGGCTCTTATAACTTCATCAACAAGATCAAATAACAATAATCTTCCACCTGAAATTCTTCCTAAAAGATTCAAAAATACAGAAGTTGAAGTGGTTGATCTCAATTCTTTAGAGCGTGATCCAGGATTGCGTCAACAAATATGGGAATATCATCCTAACCAACATGAGGAAATTCGTCGAGCATATTTGAATATGAAGGCATATCAACCTATTCTTCGAGAATATCCCTTAAATAAAAATATCAAGCACCCTCGAAGATTTCAATCTACTTGGTATGAACAATTCCCTTGGTTGGAGTATTCACCAGCTAAAGATAAAGCATATTGTTTTCCATGTTTTATCTTCAACAAGCCATCAGGATGCTCAAATCAAACTGCATTTACTGTTGATGGATTTGATAATTGGAAGAAAGTTCGAAATGGAAAAGCTTGTGCTTTCCTAGGCCATATAGGGAAAGATAATGTATCTTCACCCCATCGTAATGCTGAAAAGGCATGTGAGGATCTGATGAATCAACCACAACATATATCAAGGAGATTCGATAATTTTAATGATGAACAAGTAGCAACTAATCGTCTTCGGTTAAAGGCTCACATACATGTGGTGTTGTTTCTTGCACTTCAAGGAATTCCATTTAGAGGGCATGATGAGAAAGCAAGTTCATCTAATCGTGGTAATTTTCTTGAATTTTTGGATGTGTTAACCAAGTACAATGACGAACTCTCACTGGCAATTGAGAAAGCTCCAAAAAATGCCAAATATACAAGTCACGATATTCAGAAACAAATACTTCATGTGCTTTCGGCGAGAGTGAAAAATGCAATTCGTGAAGAAATTGGAGTTGCCAAGTATTGTATAATTGTTGATGAAGCCCGAGATGAGTCAAAAGAGAGCAAATGTCTATGGTATTGAGGTTCGTGGATACTAATGGATTCATTCAAGAACGTTTTTTTGGGCTTGTTCATGTATCTGATACCACGGCTTTGACTTTAAAGGATGCTATATATTCTGCTTTGGCTCACTACAATTTGGATGTTCAAAATATTAGAGGTCAAGGCTATGATGACGCTAGTAATATGAGGGGTGAGTTTAATGGATTGCAAGCTTTGATTACAAATGATTGTAGAAGTGCTTATTATGTTCATTGTTTTGCTCATCGGTTACAATTGGCATTAGTAGCAGCATCAAAAAATGTGATACCTATTCATCAATTTTTTGACAAATTAACTTTTATAGTTAATATTGTTGGTTCTTCATGTAAGCGTAATGATGAATTAAGGAATGCTCATGCTGATGATATTGCACATTTGATTGCTATTAATGAACTTGATACAGGACGTGGACTTAATCAGATAGGTACTTTACAACGAGCTGCCGATACACGTTGGATTTCTCATTTAAGATCGTTGAAAGGCCTAATTAAAATGTTTAGTGCATCATGCATGGTATTGCTTAAGGTTATGGATGATGGGCTTCCTTCTCAACGAGCAGATGCAACATCTGTTTATGATGAAATGACTACTTTTGATTTTGTATTCATCTTGCATCTTATGAAAGAGATTATGGAGATCATAGATATTCTTTGTCAGGCTTTACAAAGTAAGTCTCAGGATATTATAAATGCAATGGAGCTTGTATTATCTACCAAGAATTTACTTCAACAAATGAGGGATAACAAGTGGAATGATTTACTTGCAAAAGTGAAATCTTTTTGTGAACTTCGAAATATTGATATTCCTGATTTCAATGCTCCGTATATTAACAGACGAGGTCGAGCTCGTGCTCGTCAAGATAATTTCACCATTGAGCATCATTATCAGGTGGACCTCTTTTATGCTTCAATAGATTCACAATTGCAAGAAATTAATGGGCGCTTTAATGATGATGCTATGGAATTGCTCATTCTTAGTAATGCCTTGAATCCTAAAAATGCAGTGGAGTCTTTCAGAATTGAGGATATATGTAAATTAGTTGAAAAATTTTATGTCCAAGATTTTACAAGTGATGAAAAAGAGCAATTGGAGATACAATTGAAGCATTATGAGTATAATGTAGTCAAAGGGCCCGACTACAAAAATTTATCAACAATTCCAGAATTATGTCAATGGTTGGTGAAGACTAACAAGTCAGTTACATATAACCTTGTTTTTAGAGTGATCATACTTGTGCTTACTCTTCCGGTTTCCACTGCTACTACTGAACGATCATTTTTTGCGATGAATATCGTGAAAACAAGACTTCGGAGCAAAATGGAGGATGCTTTTCTCTCAGATACGTTAAAGGTATATATTGAGAGGGAAATTGCTAAAAATGTGAGCATAGAAGCTATCATTAAAGACTTTGAAAATTTAAAAGAACGTCGAATTCCTTTTAGTTAGAGGTAAATGAAGAACATTATTTTTACATCCTCGGACTATTTGATGTATTTAACACCGTTGTGCATTTTGAACTCTTTGCACTAATCATTTTTCGTGTGTATTTTATATGGAACAGGTAATTATCGACGGCGGAGGTGGAAAATGTCTCTCCCTAATACGTGGTCCTAGGCAGATTACTAATTCCACCGAACTTATTGGTGCAAATCTTTTAGAGATCTGTAGCAAATTAATTTCTGCTATCAAAATCATCAGTAGAGTTGATGGGTAACTGAACTTTTTACTGTGATGTTTTCTTATTACTTCATCTTGTTGCTAAGACTGAATGGTATATGTGGATAGAGGGCACTGAATCTTCCAGTAAATGTTATTTTCGTCTAAAAACTTTATTCTACCAAACCATTTTGGTTGCTAAGTTCAAACTTGGCCTTCGGGTTGTTGGTACTTTTAGTGCTCGTGCCTATACTTACAGATAGAAAATTGACTTTATCTGAATCTACCTTGTTTTGTTTTCCAAACTTTTGTAATGGCATTGACTTAATGGGTGGACCAATGAGAAGATTTAATAATTTGATCATTCAGTTGATGGTAATTATCGGCGGCGGAGGTGGTGGTGCATTCATCGGCGGTGGTGCACCGCGAGGCACAGTTGCTGGTTCTGGTGGTGGTGGTGGTGCTGCTGCTCTAGAGGCACCTCCTGCTGAGGAAAAGAATGCATGAGATTCTCCCTTTTTGACAATTTTGCTTTGTTCTGTTTTGTTCTTGTTCTAAATTTTGATGGTTAGTTATTATGTTTTGGGAGATTTATTGATTTCTATGTCACAATGAATAGATCGTTTTCATGGCCCCCCCCACTATGAGGATCCGCCCCTGCCCGTGGCCGAAGCCATGACACTGATAAGGAGGCTAGGCCTGAATCCGGTGAGCTTGGCCAAAACGAGATGTTGGCGAGCTCGCCCCAAAAAATGCCCTGACATCCAGATCTAGTTGAAGCTTACCGATTGCGGGAGGGGAGGAGAGATCACTAGATTGAGGTGTTGATCGTGATCGCCAGAGGAAAACCAAACACGCGTGGGGAAAAAGTGTCCAAAAGTCCTAAAATCGCTAAATTAGCAAGGAAAATTAATTCCGTCGCTAATATAGTGACAGAATGTTAATTCCATTGCCAAATTAGCAATGAAATATTAATTCCATCGCCAAATTAGAGATGGAATATTAATTCTGTCTCTATATTAGTGACAGAATTAATAATCTATCGCTATATTAACAATGGAAATTAAATTTTAGTCATTAATATAGCAATGACAATAAATTTCCATCGCGAAAATAACCAATAGCGATGGAAGTTTATGACCATCTCTAATATAGAGATGGAAATTTAATTCGGTCGCTAATTTTTATTTTTCTTGTAGTGTCTTCCGATCCTACATTCAACGCATGAAAGTCATGCTCGCACATGAGTCACCTTAGTTCGGTGCAATCCGAGCTCGAGATTTGCACCTCTATGGTCCTACGAGTGAGAGAAAGTCTAATGATTGTTATACATTATAACCAACCTTGTGTCCATAAACTCTCAATGTGGGACTAAAAATTCATATGCAAGTGATACATCATGCTTCCACTGCATTGATCCTCAATCGGCCTGGGAGGTTCCTCTGTCAAGAACTAAGTCACGTTTAGCGTGGTCAGGTAGAAGAGCATCTTCTACTGCCACCGCTTGAAGTTCAACCCAGTGAACTTCTCTGGCTTTTCTCCATGATTAATTGAAATATTTTCAATCAAGATGGTGAGGCCCTTCACATGTTGAGCCTTATGCATCTCAACACTTTTTGTGGCCATCTCAATAGAATATGATCTATTTGATGGGAAAGTCTTGAAAAACCGTTCCGGTAGATTCTTGCAGAACAAAAATTTTCCTAGAAACGATCTCAAGTTGCCCTCATAGTCGATCAAACGAAGTTTGATCGACGCATTTAGATCATTGGGCTCTTGTGTTTGGTTTACAGGATCCAAGATAAAAAGGATAATTTAACTTATGCGGAAATATTAAATTATACCTTTCTTCGGACTGTTGTGAAGGATGAAGTTTGTACCCGAAGACCTCTTGATCTTCTGCTGTATTCCTCTCCTCTTTTCGAACGTTGTGTGGGCAACGATCCTTCAAAAATTTCTCCACCAGAATTCTCCTCTCCGATGGCTAGCAAACTTTTGTTCCTTCTCTTTGTGAGAAGATAAGAGGAAGAAAAAGAGGTTGGCTACCGAGAGTCTCGGCCACCAAAGGTTTATTTCGTGTGTCTCTAAAACCCGTTGCAAGCCTCCTCTTTTATAGCCTAACCATCTCACAAACTTGGTATGATTTGTATCATAAATATGGTATGATTTAAATCATAAACTTGGTATAATTATAATCAAATCAAATCTTCCTTTTCCAGATTTGATTATAAAAATCATAACCAATTTTGTCTGCGGAAGAGATAAAATTATGATTCTAATCAAATCAAATCTCATCCAAATTTGATTCTAATCAAATCAAATCTAATTATCCAGATTTGATTTCTAATCAAATCTCATTCATATTTGATTCTAATCAAATCAAATCTCATCCAGATTTGATTCTTATCAAATCAAATCTCATCTAGATTTGATTAGAAAAATCATAATTAATTTTCTCTGTGGAAGAAAATTAATAATTTCGTAACGAAAATTTTAATCAAAATTTCTTAACAAAATTTTTCTCCAGAAAAATAATTTCAGAAATTCTTAAAATTTCCTATCCGAAATTTCATATAATTTTCTTAAGTGGATACGAGGTTTTATCCAGAGGCTACAGCAGGGACCTAGAGGAGAAATTGGTTTTGGTCTCCCGATAGGCTTAAGCTTCCCATGTTTTTAAGGATGTTGCTGACCAGCAACAGTTGGGATTCAGTCTCTTATTGCTTCAATGTGAAATGGAACCTTTCCCGAACTTAATTCTTCATGACCAAGCCGAAATTGCCCTTGATTTTTGGTTTCTGACACTTAGGTCTGGAAGAAGCTGGAATTCCAGGAAGGAGTTGAGTTCTGAAACTATTGGTGAAAATATGAGAAGTTAGTTGTGATATGAATTCTGAACTTGTCTTGTAGAATTCTGGGATGAGTTTATTTGTGTTTCTTCCCCTCTCCCAAGTGTCCCGAGTGTTTTTCGAGTGTTCTCGAGTGCCGCGAAGTTCACGAGGCTCGAGTGCTTCCCGAGCCCGAGTGGGAAGCCTAGAATCGAGTGCTCCCGAGTTGAAAAGTCGAGTGTTGAGTTGGGTCGTTAAGTGTCGAGTCGATGGTCATGTCACCCGACTATCTAGTCCGAGTGGGTTGCTGGAGGCTGAGATCGAAATGGGGAATGAGATGTTAAGGCCTCCGTTTGACGCAGTTTTCTTAAAATAGATTTATCATCTTTGGCTGTGCTTCGAGATCACATTGGATGTCTGTTTCCTAGGACACAATAACAAAAACACTTATGCAACCAAGCATTAGTTGTTCGCAACAAATAGAGTGTGTACCCGAATGATATCACGGGAAACTGTTGAGCGAATTGCACGATAGAGAGGAAGAAAATTTTTTTGGAATGAAAGTGGATGGACTCTGTGTCTATTTTGCTTATGTGTTTGCACTTCTCCTTGCTCAAGATTACTTGCTTCCGTATATAGGAGATTCATCCCTCAGCTGCATTGAATGCCCGAGTAATGACTATTCAATGCTCGACGCTTAATGATAATCATGGACCATAAATGGTTGGTTGTTTGTGTTCGGGCTATTACTGATTCGCCTTTAACATCCAACTATTTTAGATCATCACATTAATGCATTCGTTACACACTTGAACAGATAGCAAAAAAGGACAAATTTTACCACGACCAATCTAACATTCAATGTGTACAAGTTGTGCTCGCACACAAGTCACCTTGGTTCAGTGCACCCCTTTAGTGAAAATCAAGCTATAGGGACTAAAAATTCTCATGCATTCGATATATATATAATCAAAAGAGCCTTTTATTTTATCTTATCAATTAAATTTATCTTTCTAAATATACTAAATTATTACAGCTTCACTTGCTCGCTGGAAAGGAAATAGAGTTGGGCTTTTAACAGAGCAGAGGGAAAGCGAGCGCTAGGAATGGTTGGTGGCGGCGGCGTTGTCGTCGGAGGATGAAGATGAAGGTCGCTACGTTTGTCTGTCTAACTTAGTTCAACTTCAGCATCTCCATCGCATCTGCCAATATGCAGGAAAAAGGATAAAAAAAACTATCATCTTTAAATAAAAACTTCTATATGGGAGTGCAATGAGCTGAAGATCAACCACAAGGTTGTTCTTCCTTGTTTATGACCAGGAACAACTATTTCTGAAACTTCAATTCAGGAAACAGATTTCAACTAATTAACAATTCCTCAATAGCTGAAGTTCAAATGCTTGTGGTTCGTCCTTGTGCCTTTCCAAGAACAACTGTCCTGAAACTTCAGCTGGGCAAATATAGAAATCATGCTAAGCGTCATCAGCTAATCGAACAGGAACCATTGCATTTTCTGCAATTACAATGAAAATAGAGAGGCACATCGCACATTCCCTTTCACACTACTCCAAACTCTTCCTCCTTGGCGTCAAAATTCTTTTCCATAACCTCGTCAGGAAGTTGCGATGAGTTACAATCCTTTAACAATCTGATTCTCCAACTCATGGATATCATTTTTTTTGTTTGGACAGGTAGAACAAAAGAAGTAATTCTTTGTAAAATTTAGATTTGTAATTCTTTGGACAGGTCACTAGATGACTTGTCAAAAAGTAAAAAAAATAAAAATGATTTGTTTGATAGAAGCCCGTTCTAAGGATATAGTGGACCGATGTAAACTGGCCAGTTGTCCTTCCACCGTTGAAAGTGGATGGGTGTGATTGCTCTGTGAAACCAGCCTTGTCCAATGCCCACCACATTATGAAACAGTCAAACCGAGCTTACGCCCAGTTATTCTAGTTCACTATCAACTTGGAACGGGCAGGCCAGAGATCTTACAACTAGTCCACGCCACAGAACTTAACTTCATCATTCAAACCATTTACAGCCCCCGCTTGAGTGATAAGCTGACGCAACTCAGCTCGGCAACGAGGTGCTCACAAATACAAATATATTTTTATAAAACAAAACACAATTTAACAATGTGGGACTAAGAGAGTTTCATTTGGAGCCACGTGAGAAGGCATTGGTTCACCTGGGTCAGTCTACAATCTGGACGGAATATAAAGACCTTGCTTCGCGACGGCCGGGTCGTCGTCTATTGGCCGGCGGATGGAGATCAAGGATAAGGTTATGGTTGTAAGGAGTGGATCTCTTTCTCCGATTTAAACCGCGCCGACTTCTCGACTTTACTTTGACCCGACTCTGCCACTCCTCAACTCCCGTTGCCCTTCTCCATCATAGACCACTCCTCCCATCATACGGTATGAGTAATGTCTCTCTGACACCCTCTCTACTAGTTATGGCAACACTTTGAAAGTACGTGACATGACCCTTCAGTTGTACGTCAACGAGGGGACATATATCCTGAATGTCCCATGCCCTCTGACAAAACCCTATTGATGATGGGACTTCTACCTTATCCCTGTCATGGTACGACACTTACCACCGATATATAAGGTCAGTCTCTTTGCAGATGGAGGTATACACACTCAGATTCTCAACTTTTCCTTCATCTTCTGCTTCTCTCCTTCTCCTTCACGTACTGACTTAAGCATCGGAGTGGTCAAGCTAGGACAACCCGTGACCTTCCTTCTCACAATCGTTGTGATCACAAGTTTGAGCAGCCCCACAATCCCCTCTCCACCTAACTTCATCCCAATGTGATGCTGACTGCTGCATGTGCATTTTGCATTTCTCTTACTGATTGTTGCCATTTATATTAGCTACACTCACACATGCCATGAGCAGAGGCTGGCCATGGCATGTAAATTTGCCTTGGTCCTCATTAAGATAAGTATTTAATAATTGCGATCTTTGAATACTAAAAAAATAAATAAATCAAATGTTTGTTGAACCTTCCGCTCTTTCCGCTATTTTGTCTGTTAGCATACGTGTAAATAAGTAACTGTGTTCTTAGTAACTAAAGTTTAAATGCCACATCTAAATAATTAAGTGTCTTCTTAATAATTAGGATTTAAAATCATAGCAACGGTCTCTTTCCTATTTACATTCTCTCTCCGGATCAATCTTCTCCGATGCAACCCAAAACCTTTACCACTACTTTCGCCGTCGATTGTACTGTATCGTCGACAGTCAAAATTCGGAATTGATTACATATTTGAAAAGCTCACGACCAAAGCTTTCTATTGATAGTTTGGTACCAAATTTCAAAGTAATATCGCGACTTTAAGACGAGTCGTCGACCCTTGTTTTGCATCAAAACTGCGGACGAACTTGTTCACTATTGTCAACCACCGCACAACTTAGGACAATGATTTTTAGGAAGTTTTGAGCTCGATTACAACCCTAAATTGAGAATTCAAAGGTTGTTTGAGGGTGAATAAATTTTTGGATTGATTTGTACGATTTTGGTTCGATTTTAATATCAATAATTGATATTTATTGTATCTTTGAATGTTGGTATGAACTTTACATCGATTTGAGGTATCGAATGAACTTCCATATTTGTTTGGACATTTTTCAAAAATTTCAACTTGTTTAATTGGAGATTTTCAAATTTCTAGTATCGTATAATTCGATAGTTGAATATTTCAGTGCATTAGAATTGTAAATGTCATGTTTGGAAATCTTAGTTCATGTTTTTAAACTAGTTTTGTGGAATTAGAAAAAATAATCATTTGAATCTTAGTTTAGCGTTGTTTGAACCTAAAATTGAAAGTATGTGATTATTTAAATTAGAAATGATTAATTTTAGGCATTTTAATCTAATCTTGTGATTTAGAAATTAAATGCCTAAACAGTTGAAGTTGGAATTATTGATTTAATATTTGATGAAATGATAAAAAAAACTTAGTTTTTTTTTTATGACGTTGTTGTTATTGTTTACTTTTTGTCACTGATTTAATGTTTGATTTAATATTATTGTTATTATTCACTTATTTGAAGTAATTCAAGTTTTTCATTGTCAGAGGCCTCCTATACTTCAAATGGCAAAATTTGTTACGATTGATAAATTTTTTTAAAGGAAGAGAGCAAATGAATTGGATCCAACTACTCCTATAACCCCATCAACAAGATCAAATAACAATGCCTCCATCTAAAATTCCTCCTAAAATATTCAAAAATAGAGAAATTGAAGAGGTTGATCTCAATTCTTTAGAGCGTGATCCAAAATTGCATCGACAAATTTAGGAATATCATCCTAACCAATAAGAAAAGATTTGTCAAGCTTATATGAATCTGAAGGCATATATCAACCTATTCTTTGAAAATATAAATTAAATAAAAATATTAAGCCCCCTCAAAGATTTCAATCTATTTGGTATGAATAATTTTCTTGATTGGAGCATTCACTAGTTAAAGATAAATTTTATTGATTTCCATGCTTAATCTTCAACAAGACATTAAGATGTTCAAATCAAACTACATTTACTATTGATGGATTTGATAATTGGAAGAAAGTTCGAAATAGAAAAGTTGGTGCTTTCCTATGCCATATAGGGAATGATATTGTATCTTCACCGCATCATAATGTTGAAAAGGCATGTAAGGATTTGATGAACCAACCACAATATATATCAAGGAGATTCAACAATTTTAATGTTGAACAAGTTGCAACTAATCGTCTTCGCTTAAAGGCTCACATACATGTGGTGTTGCTGCTTGCACTTCAAGGAATTCCGTTTAGAGGCAATGATGAGAAATCTAGTTCATCTAATCATGGAAATTTTTTTGAATTTTTTGATGTGCTAACCATGTACAATGACAAACTTTCAAAGACAATTGTGAAAGCTCCAAAAAAATGCCAAGTATACAAGTCATGATATTCAGAAACAAATATATTATGTGCTTTCAGTGATAGTGAAAAATGCAATTCGTGAAGAAATTGGAGTTGCAAAGTATTGCATAATTGTTGATGAAGCCCGAGATGAGTCAAAAAGAGAGCAAATGTCTATAGTATTGAGGTTCGTTTATACTAATGGATTCATTCAAGAATATTTTTTTGGGCTTGTTCATGTATTTGATACTACAACTTTGACTTTAAAGGATGATATATATTCTACTTTAGCACACTACAATTTGGATGTTCAAAATATTAGAGATCAAAGTTACGATGGTGCTAGTAATATGAGGGGCGAGTTTACTGGATTACAAGCTTTGATTATAAAAGATTGTAGAAGTGCTTATTATGTTCATTGCTTTGCTCATCAGTTATAATTGGCTTTAGTTGCAGCATCAAAAAATGTGACACTTATTCATAAATTTTTTGATAGATTAACTTTTATAGTTAATATTGTTGGTTCTTTATGTAAGCGTAATGATGAATTGAAGAATGCTCATGCGGATGACATTGCACATTTGATTGCTATTAATGAACACGAGACCTAGCATTGAGTTAATCAGATAAGTACTTTACAGTGAGCTATGATACGCATTGGAGTTCTGATTTGAGATCATTGGTAGACTTAATTAAGATGTTTAGTACATCATGTACGATATTGCTCAAGGTTGTGGAGGATGGGCTTCCTTCTCAACGAGCAGATGCAACATCTATTTATGATGAAATGACTTTTTTTGATTTTGTATTCATCTTGCATCTTGTGAAAGAGATTATGGAGATCACAAATATCCTTTGTCAGGCTTTACAAAGTAAGTCTCAAGATATTATAAATTTAAATTTCAATGTTGAGTTATTAATGAAGATTATATCTAAGGTAAAATTTAGTTGGGATTCAAATTAGAACTCAATTAATTGAGAGATAATAATAAACAATTGTATGATCAGATGACCGTGCAATTAGTTAGTTGAAATAGTTAATCAATTACACATTCAAATATTCGAACAACTATCTACATGGTGCAAAGCAACAAACAACTAGTTGTGTGGCACAAAGAGACAAACTAACGCTTGTATTGTACAAAGCTAATAATAGTCGCCCTTGTGATGCAAACAACAAATAGTCATCCTTGCCTACACAAATAGCTATGACTCCTACGTTGCACATGCATCGATCGAACAATAGTGTGCATTCCGAAGAGTCAAATGGGAAAACAAATGCCCTTTAATTAGTGTCTTATCCCCATTTGAGAGAAAAAGATCATAACCGTTACCTCGACCTTGCTATTTATTAAAAAGGTGACCACCTCTTGAAGGGATGATCAAATGATAAATAAAAATGTAAATGATGATTAAATCTAAATAAATAATGAGCTCACTATTGAACAGAGATAGTTGGATTGACAACGATAATTTCAATAATAAAATCCCTAAATCATGTTATTTCTTTTCATTAGTATTGGTTGATTTTGTATTTCATTTGTTTTCGTTAATTAGTTAACACAACTTACTTATTTGTAGTTGCGTGATGACCAATTGAAGATTCAAATGTTAAAATTCACTCTTCAACAAAGTTCATACGCATTCTACTAAATGTTATTTAGGAATGCAAATATGTCCTTGTCCAATGTCAACGGTGCCTTTAAGTTGTTTTCCACACTTGAGAGCTTTACCCATCAACTTGTGGGTTTAGCTACATAATCTCATAACCTAAGTTTCAACCGGCTCTTTAGTATGCGCTACCCCAGCGATCCCACACGGTTGGCCTCACGACCATATGAGAGGAGGTAAATCGAGAAGCTGCAATTGGCCACGATGAAGGAGGGCATTGTCTCGGCTTCGCCGAGATTCGACCCTTGCCCACTTCAGCAACTCTGTTCCGTCATAACCAACTTAATTATGTCTCGAAGGCAACATTTAAAAACTTCTATTACTAGCTCAAGTGCCCATGTAATGGTATATCAAGTGTTAGATTTAGAAGGCCAATTATATTAGTTCCAATTTCCATGGACCACATTTGCAAAGTGTTACTAATAGCCTATTTTGAGATAGAAGAGTGTATCATCAAACTCTAGTTCATACCAATTTAATCTATTTCCTATAGAAGAATTTCTCATTAACTCTAATTCATAATTACTTGATCATAATAGGAGGGATCAAGCCAGTTGGGTATCACAAGGATTGCTTATTGTATTTCAATCACAAATATCACAAGTTCTTAACCTTTTGTTAAGTTAAATCTGACACAATCTGCTCATGTTTAAGTTTTGGGCTTGACACGGCCATGACTATGTCAAATTATGTCAAGTCTCAAGCTGCTTAACTGATTTGACAGATCTAATTCTTTGGCTGATGGGAAATGTTTTTAGAATTTACAATGAATCACAAAATTCATACAAATAATAATTCAAAGTTGTAAATGAATTTAGTGTTCTGAATAATATTCACAAATAAAGATTATAAATTATGTTTATCAATAAAATTCTTATCAAATTTATAAATAGAAAAAAAATTTAAAACAAACAAATAAATTTATTTTATCAAGTTCAATAACTAACTAAATAAATTTAAAAATATAAAAAATTAAATAATCAAATAAACTTGAATTGAGAACTTAATAACATTTAAATGGACAAATTTAAGCTAAGTTTGAATTAAACTTAAATAATCATTTTAATAATTTAATTTATTTTAAGTTCAATTCAATTAGTTACTTTGTTTAAACAACCAATAGAGGTTATTTCTTTTAGTGCAATTAATCAGAAGAAGTAACGTTCTTATGTTAATGTCCTTCACCATCTGCGCCTTCATCTCCGTGCCATGTCATCAGTAGCAGCCACTACCACCAGTACTATTTTAGTGACTGTGCATCAAAACCTTGAATGCCTACCTATTCCTTTCGATCTCATGGGAGAACTTGGACACCTCATCCTCCTCGTTGTTGTCCATTCCCTGCTTCTCCACCCTCCATGCAATCTTCTCCACGAACCAACCATGCTCGGCTTCTGGGCCGCTGAGAACTTCGTGAAAGCATTGTGATACATCGAAATCAAACTAAAGGATGCATCACATGATATAGTTATCAATCATCTATAAGGTTAAAATTCAAAATTGAATTGCAACTTCTTTTATATTATTTTCATTCTTTTAATTCAAGAACATGCTCTGGTCGTGTCCCATAGCATGACCATGTTCTTACCACGAAGTTGGACTCAGAGCAACCATGGAGACCACAAACCTCGTGCCCCATGGAACGACCATGTCCTATCCGGCTGAGAGTTGCTTTGATCAGGACACTTCACGTTGGGGTTGCGCCACTAGACATGACCATGCTCATCTGTCCAGACCCAACACGCCCCCTCCCCATGCCACCAGACATGGCAATGTCAAGCAATCCTCTTTGCCTCCAGATTTCTGACACGCCCTCCTCCCCCGGTGCAACCGGACACGCCCTCTAATATTTTTGGAAGGTTTAATGAACTTGATTGATTTTCAGGGCTATAAAAAGCTCTGGAAGCCTCATGATTAAGGGAGGAGATGTTTCTCTGTAATTGAGAATCCTAGGAGAGACGTTCCAATGAGCTATCGACATTTTCGTCCACCCTAAAACATAGAGATTCTCTCGAAGACACTAGCAATAACAAAACTGTTGGATCTTGTAACACGCTAGAGGGGGTGAATAGTGCGATTTTCGTTTATCGTTCATTCATTCTATCAGAATAATTTAGCAGCAGAATTAGTAAACAAGCGTAGGGACACACAGATTTTACTTGGTTCCTAATCCTCCAAGGTTAGTACATCCAAGACCTATGTACGGGAGGCGCCTGTCCACTAGTGGTCTCCTTTTCAAGCTTTCGTTCGGAGGCGGAGAAATCTGTCTTACAGTCCAATAAAGAATACAAAGAATAGAAAGCAAAGGAAAAAATAAACCAAACACTTTCGCCGATCTGGAAGTCCTGAGCATCGCACACTCCTCTTGGATCTTCCCCGATTGCAAGCACCTGGCCTCGTTCGCGTTCCGAATCACCACTAGAAGAGAAGGATAGCTTGTAATTGATATTGCTTTTTGTATTCTCACGTTCGCCTCCTTTTATAACATCTTCCGGTCGACTGGAACCGCTCATACAGTCTACTAGATAAGGATATGATCTGATCCGATTTTCTCGATCCTCTCAGAGTTGGTCTTTCCGTTCGGGTCAACTGGATCGTCCGATTGCTTGGAATCCACATTCAGGTCGACTGGAACCAGTTGACTCAGGTTTGACCTGAGTTAACCCCGGACTTGGTTAGGCATTTGTTTGTTTCACTTTGCTTTCTTCATCTTGCTTCCAGCTCCTGGTTCTTGCAAGACAAGCATACACAAATAAAACAGCATAAATCTTATCCTGTGG